>NW_012156412.1:234679-351690 GCF_000151545.1 Saprolegnia parasitica CBS 223.65
CTGTCCGACATACACGTTACTCCCCGCATCACAGATGTCATTCGCGCGCTGGTCGAGCACGGTACATGCTTGGATCCTCGACACCACGTGGCTAAGTACTATCGCCTAGGTCGCGTGTGCCGGGACCGGCTTTTGTTGAGTCAAGCGCTCTACAACCTCTGCGTCACCAAGTCCAACCGCGTCAAAGTGATTGCGTTCTCTGACGTGTTTGAAATCCTCAACCGGTTGATTCTCTCAGCCACCGACGCGGTGGTGCGCTCGACCGCGCTCAGCTGCGTGCACTGCCTCGCCGAGACCGAGAGCTGCCGAAAACCACTCATCGTCAACGGCACCGTGCGCGCGGCCGTGACAGTGCTCCGGTCGACGACCGACCCCAACGACCTCCGCTGCCTCTTTTCGATTTTGGACCTTTTGGCGCTCGAGAGCTTGGGCTGCGAAGAAATGGCCAACGTCGGCGCACTGAGCTCGCTCGCGCAGCTCTCGCACCTCATCTCGGACCCGTCGCTGGTGACGAGTGTCTACAAGACCATTTCGCAGCTCGTGAGCAGCGAAGCCAACTTTGGACACGTCGACGCCGTGTTTTTCGAGTTTATCATTGGATACAGCCACACGCAGGCGCGGGACGAGAAGCACATTTCTCACTACGTGCTGCATGCGCTCGGGTGCATCGTCGGCTGGCACAGCACGTTGGACGCGGGCGACTTTGTCGAGTCGCCCATGTACTTTAGTAAACTCATGTACCATGTGCTCTACGCGCTCTTTGAGGAGCAGAGCGTCGAAGAGTACCTCCAAGCGGTCCTCTTGTACAACATGAGCTTCACCTTTGACGCGCTCGACCTTGCGCACGAAGCCATGCACCGGCTTCTCTACTTTGGCCTCCAAAGCCCGCGCGACGACGTCCACGCGCTCGCGTGCAGCACGCTCTTCAACCTCTGTGCCGAGCCGCGCTTGCATGCGCGCCTTCACGACAGCGGCGTCCTCGAGGTGCTCGTGCGGCTCTTGCCGAAACCTAGTAGCACCTGCATGTGCCTCGAGATCCTCTGCGTCCTTTTCGACCGCCAGCAGCTCGCCCCCGACGCGTACGTGGCGCTCGTCGATGCCACGTTCAACTCGATTGTCAAGCTCTGCGATCGCGGCGACCCGGCCGTGAACGCGGGCTGCGCTGCGTGCTTTGCTCGCTTTGGCTTGATTGCGCCGTGCCGCATTCGTATGGTGCAGAACGGGCTCATTGCCGCGCTCTCGCTGCTCGCGAGCGACGACAACCCCGAGACGCTCCAGCTCTGCGTGAGCTCGTACTCGCACCTGAGTTGCGACCCGAGCATTTGTCGCGAGCTCATCGAGAAGGGCATTGTGCACTCGCTCTCGAGCTTGGCTGCGGCGCCTGAAGAGGAGGTGCGTCGTGCGTGCGCGATTGCGTTTTGCAACCTCTCGACCAATGAAGAGAACATTGTGGTGCTCGTCAAGCACGGCGCGCTCAAAGCGCTGCTCGTCATCTCGTGTGTCAAATCGAACGACGCGATCACGCGCCGCATGTGCATGAAGGCGGTAGCATCTTCGTATACGACGCCTTTGTGTCATTCTCATGGACTAGGTCATGAACTTGATGCGGTCTGAAGTCAACATCCCCGTCATGTGCCAGGACGGGCTGCCGTGGGCCTTTACGATTTTCGCCATGTCGTCCGAGCCGCAGGACTTTCCGCTCTTGGCCGACGCGTTCTGCGGCCTCTCGTACTTCAAGGAGTCGCGTCGCGGGCTCGCCAAGGTAGTACATGCGATAGAGTTGCCAGGACAAGAGGTGGATTGGCGGAGTAGGCGTCGACGCTGCAGTGCTTTCTCGGGATCCTCGAGCGCATTTTCGACCTGCCATGCGGCATTACGATGCTGCATGGCATTTTGAACCTCCTCACCGACATTGACGTGGCGGCACCGCTGCTGCATGCGGGACTGCTAAGCGCTCTGGGCCACCTCACCATCACAACGTGCGACGACCAGATGCGCCTCGTTGCGCAGATCCTCACCGTGACCTTTCAGGCGTCCCACGATGTGCGCATCAAGGTATCGATCCATTTCACTGCTGCACGTCTCCAAGTATCCAAGCCTCCCATGCTGCGATAGTTTATGGACGAATCGGTCTACCGCATGCTCCAAGTGTTGCTGCAAGCGGCCGATGTGGAAACCAAGCACTGCTGCGCCATCTTGCTCCACATTTGCTCCCTCGACGACGCGACGGAGCACGGCCTCCTCCTCAGCGACATGCTGCTTCCGACGGTATGTACATCCATCGCTATGGAAACGGCAATGTGCCACGTAGATGCTCGATACCATCCGGGACGGGCCGTGCGTCGACGTCATGCTCCTGCTCATGCGGACGCTGTACAACATTTCTTGCCGCGAAGCCCTTTTGGTGCACATGTGCCAGGGCGGCCTCGTGACGGCGATCGCGTCGATCGTCGCGTCGCAGGAGGAGGCACCGATCTCGATCGCCATGTGTGCGGCTATCATGCGCAACCTGAGCTGCGAGGCCGCGTGCCACGCGCAGCTCGTCAACGCCCATGCGACGTCGCTTCTGGTTGCGATCTTTACGACGCGGAGCGTGACCAAGGTGGCGCGAGAAGACGCAGCGATTGGCATCTGCAACCTCCTCCTTGGCCGCGTCAACTCGTCCGTTATGCTTGGGCAAGGCGCGCTCGCACCGATCCTGTGGCTCTCGAGCCACGCGGGAATGGAGAGCAACATTCTCTGCTCGGCCGTGCTACGCAAGCTCGCGATGCCGCCGGGCAACATTCAGCAGCTCGTCGACGAAGGTACAGCGACGAATTTGTTTCGTGCGACATGTTTGTTTATTATATAAAAACGAGCTAGGCGCGGTGCCCTGCATAGCTTCACTCTTGGCAACGACCACCAGTTTGTACATCAAGCGCAACTGCATTGCGAGCTTCTGCCTTCTCGCGCGCAAGTTCAGCGTCAAGCCGCTACTCGCGACAAATGGAGTCATTTCCCTCACGCTGGACCTCCTCGAAGACCTCAAGCGCGTGAGCGACCCATCTGGAAAGTCGCCGATCGTGCTTAGCATTGAGCGCATGAGCGTCGACTTGGTCACAGCGCTGGCCGAGTTTGTCCGACCGGACGTACCTGGTGAGTCGCACGTGACGTCGGCACTCCTCACGCTCCTCGACGGTGACGATGCCAGTGGTGGCTGCGAGTGGGAACAGGACAGGGACTTTCTGCTGCGACACGAAGCCGGGCCGCTGCCGCTGGCGCGACCGTCGAACGCACGCCAGCTCAAGTCGGTTGACGTGCCGACGTTGCAAACCGGCTTGCATCCGGTGACCGCACCCGGCTTTTCCGAGAGCTTTACGCTCGTCAACGCCGAGCGCGAGCGGAAAGCGATTTCGCCACGCATTCCAACGCTCGCAGACGCATACAAGCTCGGCTCGGAGCAGCTCGACGAGTCGATCGGGCACCTTCGGAAGCTGCTGGTCGCACCGACAACGAGCATTTCGGTGCGCTCGGCCGGCTGGAAAAAGGTCGCATCCATCGAATTTGCCTCCCGGAAAATGTTTCCCAAGCTCCGGTCGACGTTTGCCCCCATGGCGCCGCCCGTGCCGCTTGTCGTCGCGCACACCGAATGGCTCGACACGACGGGCCGTCCCAAGGGCGACATGACGGTGGTCACGTCGTCGTATGCTGTCTCACAGCACGCGATTGCCGCGGCCCCGATGCGGACGACGCCGAGCACTGGGCGACGACGTGTTCTATCCCCTGTGCACCACACGTCCTCCGAGGGTAGTGGTAGTGACGGTGTTCGTTGAGCACTGGGAATTCAAACGTTGACGCGCATCTTATGAGTTGGAGTTTGCACTTTCTCGTATCAATGTATCAAGAAACGTAACGCCTTTTCGATTGCACGCGATCACGGCGATGCGAAACGTTGCATGTTGATCGTTGCTCAAGAAGGTATGCCTGTGGCTTGTCGTACGCTCCTATCGGAGCCTGCAGACTACCACGGCGTCACGCGGAGCACGAGCGGCTTGTCGGGCGTGAGCGCGAGCTGCACGATCGGCTCGGGGTGGTCAGCGCCGGGGCTGCACTCGAAGCGCATCGTTCGCACCATGTGTGCGAGCAGCAAGTAGAGCTCTGTCTCGGCGAGGCGCCGGCCCGCGCAGCTCCGCGCGCCCATACCAAAGGGCAGCGTCGCGTACGCGGCCTTCTTGCGGTCAGCGGCGCTCTTGGTGTCGCGGCGAAGCCAGCGTTCGGGCACAAACGTGTCGGGCTCGGCAAAGACGCTGCGATCGCGGCTCATGGCGTAGATCGGCAAGAGGACTTGCGTGCCCTTTGGCACGCTGTACCCGAGGAGCGTCGTGTCGTCGCGCATGATGCGCATGGACGTGCTAAAGACGGGGTAGAGTCGCAGCGCCTCCTTGACGCACGCGCGCACGAGCGGCAATTTGGACAAAGTGTCTTCGTCCATGTGCGCCTTGTCGCCCATGGCCGCCGCCACTTCGTCGTGGAGCCGGCGCTGGAGGTCGTGAGCGTTTGGCGACGACGCGATCGCGTACAGCGTCCAGAGAATGCCTTGCGACGTCGTGTCGACGCCGGCGAAGAGGAGGTCGATGCACTGCGTGACGGCCTCGCGCTCCGTGAGCTCGGGTCGCAAGAGGAACGCCGTGAGCAAGTCGGGTGCGGTCGTCTCGGTTGACGCGAGCTTCTCGGTCATGAGCTCAACCCCAATCTCAAAAATGACGTTGGCGTGGCCCACGTGGCTCCAAAAGGCCGGGAAGAGCCAAAACAGAACCGGTGGCATCGACGGCGGCAGGTTGACGAGCGCCTGCGTCGTCTCGAAGAAGCCGACGACCGCGTTGATAAAGCGCTCGGCCGCCGGCGTGATCGGCGTCAAGTGGTCCGGTGACAAGCAGCCCATGCGCTTCCCAAATAGCACCGAGCTCACCGACTCGAGCGTATATGCCTTGAGCGTGTGCGTCACGTTGACGTCGGCAGTCGGCGACGCCGCGGCTTCGCGCTGGAAGCGCATAACGGTATCTTGAGCGATCGCATCGATGCGCGGCAGCCACGGGCCAATGTTGTGCGGCTGCAGCACGTGGTCGCTCAAGCTCGACCGCATCTTCTTCCACGTCGCATAGTCGTTGGTCGTGATCGTCGTGCGCGGCCACTTCTTGACTTGGCGATAGTATTCCCACACGGGCATCGCGCCACGCAGCGGGATTGGACCTTCGTTCCGGTGGAGCTGCGCGATCACGTCGAGGTCCGTGACGCTGACCATGTGCGGCCCGAAAGGCACAAAGCGCACGCGGAGAATGGGTCCGATCGTGTCGTGGAGCGATCTTAGGTGCTTAAAGAGGACTTGGAAGCCGCCGCCCTTGGAGAAGTACATCATGCTCGAGCGCAGTGGGCCAACGCCGGTCTCGGGCGCGTTGGGGATCGCAGTCACTGGCTTTGGCGCGGCCGCAACGGTCGACTTGAGGCGAAGGCAGCTGCGCAGCATGCTCCAAGTTTGTAAATGAACACCGCGTATCGAAGTAAACGAGAACAAAGAGCGGAGACGACGACGCTGCGAGATTCGGATGGTACCGCGCCAGCTGGCGTCAAGTCGCGCTGTGCGACTGCCACGTCATCCTCCCACCGCGACAGCCGTTCGACCCCAACCGCCAGAAAGCGCTGCGAGCGAGGAGAAATGCTCTGCAGAATCGAAAAGCAATGATCCTCGCGTCGCATCCGCCGTGCGCGCGAGCGCTGCAGCTACGCTGAGGCTCCTTTTATCAATGAGTACAGTAGAAAACCAGCCTGGCATGGCTACTCGTGAGCGACCAAGGCAGCCGATCCAGCTCGAAACTGAGCCGGGAGTAGGTCCGTCAATGAGAAGAACAGAGCTCGCGGCAGTGGTAACACTTGGTATCGTCGACCATGCAGCACCACCACGGAGGGGTTCGAGTGGCTCGTTGCGCGATCTTGTATCGGACGCAGGCGGTTTAAAGTGGTTTTAAAGGCCTTCACGCTTGCTCCGAGCCATCGAGCGTACGTCGGCCCATCCCGTTCTGTCATGATATGCGTCCACTCAAACGTGCATGAGTTCAGTGATTTCACAGCTGGCGTCGCGGCTACTCGCACCGATGACGACCCGCCCCGTGAGGCTGGTTGTGCACGCAGCTGACTAACCGAGTCTGATCGTGCAGTACCCATCGCGAGCGGTGCGTCAACGATGATGACGGCCACGATGCATGGCCTCGCTGTGGTCGCAGGGTGCTCTCCCTGTAGAGAGCAAGCGCATCAAACGTGTGGTGGTCGTCGCAGCTTTTGAGTTCTTGTACAGAATGTCATGGCATGGCATTGGCGGTACCCAACCAACTTGCGCGCGCACGCATCTCGTTGGATAACAGTCGCGTGGTCAAGGTTGTGGAGAGAGCGCGTCCGACATTTGATGGCACCGTCCTCGACTCGAAGATCGCAATGCGTTGATGACACGGATCGTTTGGTCCAGCTGTTTTCCGATCTGGGGCTAGGGCTTCTCTTTGATGTACCCCAAGTGCAGGACAGTTGTGCAGGAGTGATGAGAGAGCGGTGCCGGGAACGTCGTCGTCCGGCGCTGACGCTAGCTCGCAGCTATCCACGAAGCAACGAGACGCTGCACCGATGCTGTCACCCAACATCCTGACGCTTGTCTAATGCAACGCTTGGCAGGCCGCAGCTCATATCGAGTTGCGCACCTTTCGTGCAGTCGGTGGATTTCAGCGTCATGAGCAGAAGGTGCGCGAGCTCCGTAGGTACCGTCCCTTTCCCGCTATAAAATTAACGAGGTTGTACATCATCCTTGTAGTGTAGTCACCATGATTCTCTCTTGAGAAGCGATGGATGACCGCGAGAAGAGGTTTTGACAAAGGAGTGGCAGCAGCAGTGGCTTGAGCGGACATTAGGTAGGGTCAAACAAAATCCTCATACAAAGATCAAGTCGAAATGGTAGGAGGACCCATTAAAATAAACACTGTTTACAAATTCTGTTTGGAATACGGTCTAAAACAGTGGACGAGCAGCCGTGGATTGAAAGATGGGGTGCTGGACAGAGCCCACCGCATCCACCTTTTCGTTGATGTAGAGTCTTTATTTGGCCGTGCGTACAATAGCAAAGCGAAGTACCGCTTCTTGCGCGAACTAGTACTAGCAACGACTTAGTTATGTGGTGGCTTCCGCGGTGCCACGTGGCACTGTCTGTCGTTCAATCGTTTTTGGCGTCGTCATATCGCTCATCATAAAGTCTACTCTGCCTCGAGGGGTAAATTGTATGGAAGCAATTCAACCCCGTCGCAGAATGGGTCCAGCATACTTGGGTCTCATGCGCCCAAGACGACAACGGATTATAGGCCATTCTCGCGAATGTGCTGGGAAAGCCAACCCGCATTTGCATGACGTGGCAGCCTCTTGTCGCAGCGTATCTTTCGAATGAGGAGCTCGTTGAAAAGCGGCGAGGGGTAGGTTAGCTGACTGCACGCAGTTGCTTCCACATACATTCACAAGTACGATTTCGTATCAGGCTCAAACTCTATCACTCGGAACCGACTCTGCGTCCTGCGGAACCTCGATGCCGGTATCACAAAAGCAGGCATGGATCGTATCGGGCCTGTAAAGGCTGCGAGGTAAAAGCAAGCATGCCCAGTCGCTTTACAAGGGAAAAACCTGCTATATCGCTTTTACAGCGAGCGAAAGTCGTCTTGCATCGCGTCATTACCGAAAACACCATGTTCTACAACAGCCAGCACGTCCAAGACAAGGAGGCCAAGCGCCGCGCGCGCGAGGAACAGCTCTTCCGCGAGACATACCCTGCTCTCTACGCCACCGAGCAGCGCCGCAAGGCCAAGGAAGCACGCGTGGCGGCCAAGTCCAAGCCTGTGTCGAGCCCCAAGCCAGCGGCCAAGACGACCAAGCCAGCGGCCAAGACGACCAAGCCGGCAGCCAAGACGACCAAGCCGGCAGCCAAAGCTGCCACCACCAAGCCAGCATCAGTGGGCTCAGCGACGCCAGCCCCAGAGGCTGCAACGCCACTCGAGATGGCTGAGGCTCGAATCCAGGAGCTCACGACGAAGCTCGCAGTGGCGCAACGGACCATTGACGAGCAAACTGCCGCTATTGCACGTCTGCAACAAGCCCCGGAACCCAACACGACGACGACGACCCTCGACGACACAACGGACAGCATTCCAAGTAACTCGAACGCACCGGTGCCAGAAATTGTGGCTGATTCAGCCGCCGCCCAAGCCGATACCGACGCAGAGTGCACCGAAAGCAAGTCGCCGATGGCGATCATGCAGCAAACGATTCTTGAACAAGCTCCGTGTCTCCACCGCATTCCTCAAACCGGCAACTTCCTGCACGCGCCGCCACTGCTCTGGACACCAAACGAGCGCGTGGTGGCGATCGATACGCTGGTCCGCGCCATCACAGCGATCGAGACACGGCAGCCGATGGCTCTCGAGCCGTACTTGGTCCTCGCACCGGTTCCCCCGGGGCAACGGGACGTGGCGCTCGAGTACGAAGAGTCCTTGCTGCGCGGGTTGCTGGCCAAGGCCCACAAGTTGGGCCTTCTGTAGCTAGCGTACAAGTAAACAACATCAACAAAGTAAAAACCGAAAGAAATGCATGATACAATACCTGTTTCCACCAATGCATGTACAACGAATGGTAGATTCATGGCTGCAGTTAGTAGATGGACATGTTGCAGCGTTGACTGGCGCTTGGCGCATCCTCGCCAAGTGCAGCTCGTACGTCAGCCTCGTTTTAGCGCAAAAATAGTTGACGACCGTGGAAACCACCGACCTCGGCGACGCTATTGAGTTGGAGCTCTTCAAGACTCGAGCTCACTTGGAGGGCGTCGCAGAAAGCGAGAATTCCCGACGCATCCATCGCACGGATACCATTGAGACGGAGATTCGTACGTGGAGACGAGCGGAGCCACGTGGCAAGGTGATGGCCTGCTCGAGGAAGAGCTTGTGGGGGCAATTGAAGCAAGGGCTCCTGACGCATCCATCGCACGGATGCCATTGAGACGGAGATTCGGCATCGAGATCGTCACGTCCAGTCCATCCAACGACGAGCATTGACGCAGATGGGCTCTGAGGGCCTCAGTGTCCAGCGGCCCCACGTTGCCGATCGATTTGAGCACCCAAGGCCGGCACAAGATGCCGCATGTTTCCAATCATCGCATCGAATTGCAGACCTAGCCGTAGCGTCGCTTGCAGAAGCTTGAGCACCTCAGGCGAGCAATGTGCCTCCTCGAGATAAATGATGGACCAGCGATGAAAGTCGAATGCCGTTGGGCGGGTCGCGATGGAGGTCATGAATGCGAGAAGCGCCGGCGTCCAGAGATTCGCTGGCATGGCGTCGAGGAAGGTGGCAATGTCCTGCGGCATCGGCAGTAGCCGAGCGATGATCTCGATGAGACCCGGCTGCGATAGTCCGTTCGAGGCCGGTCAACCGACCTTGCTGCGTGGCGCCAGCTTCGCGCGAGATGGGCTTTGCTATAATAAAATACCTCCACAAATTACGCAATTTAAATACCGCTCTTTTGGTAGCCCCATCTTGTCTGCAGTAAGCGGAATTGAGAATCAAGAATTCTAGATTCAAATCTCAAAGAATTCGGGATCCGAAATGGTTTTCACCATCCATTTTTGCCTGTCAAAACGAAACGCATGAGCGACGAGCCGACCAAGACCAAGAAGCCGACGTATCGCTTCACGGTGCATACGGACATTGATCTCTTAGAGGAGGTGATCAATGTGGCTCCGCACGACGCTCCGTACGGACAGACCACCGCGCGCTGGGAGGAAGTCACTAACTACATGCGCACGCTCCACGGCGAGCACCTCACGGTGGCCGGCTGCCGCAAGCGCTTTGACGACCTCATGGCGGCTTTCAAGACAGACAACGTCAACGGATTGCGTGCGTCCGGCACCGAAGAGGAAATGAGCCAGCGCTACGTGCTACTGGAAGAAATGTCGGACCTTGTGCGTCCATTTCGCTTTCTGTGCCTGCCTAACCATATGCTACTTGTTTGTAGTTGGAAGCGGCGGTTGACAGGAAAAAGGCCAGTAAGAATGACAAGGACAAGAAGCCCGACAAGCGCGAGTCGGACGGGCTCCGCAGTCGTGCGGCAGCGCAGCAAGGGCTCAAACGCAAGGCAACCAACGGCGACGACCTGGACGAGGACGACAGTGCCGATACGCCAGCGAAGAAGGCCAAGGGAGATGACTGCGCGACGAACGATCTGGCGAGCGTCCTCGCAGCCTTTTCCAGCATGATCGAGTCGACCAACCAGCTCAAGCGAGACGAAATTGCCGCCAAAAGAGAGGCAGTTGCCGCCAAGAAAGAAGAACTCGCCTTGGGCCAACGCAAGCTTGAGCTTGAGGAGCAGCGATTCCTCTATGAGAAGGCCGAGCGCGAGGAGCGATTCAAGCTGGAGAAAGTGGAGCGCGAGGCCTACCTCGAGTTCATGCGGCGCACAATCGAGATGATGCAGACGAACTTGAACAACAAATCGTGAATCGACTTTGCCACTACTGTATGTTGCGCTTCCTAGTGAGCTGACGTAGTGCAGCCACCTCAAAGCACCCTGCTACATTTAAAGGTAGTGGCATGATGGACGGGGTGGTAAAGGCGATCCAAGGTGGCGAGGTTGCGGGCAAAACGTTTTTCAAACTCATCGAACGACAACGATTGGGTTTTCCAAACCCTCAAGCCCTCTTCCATCCAAGGCACATGTGCTACATTGTACGCTCATGGCGGTGGGCGCGCGATGGACTGCTTTTGGCGGTGCAGTTGCTGCTGCCACTCTTTTGGCAAAACGTTATCCGTACCACAAGCTCACGAAAGGTACACGACTCGAGAGCAGCATGGGAGTAGCAAGGTCGATGCTCGCACGACACACCAGCATGGAAGAGGCCGAGAATTGTCTTCAAGCGCGTCGACCCGTCTGCGTGACATCGACTGCAAAGGCTTTCTCCGGCATTCCATACATGGACTGTACGGGTACATGTACGGCAGGTATGTACCACCGCTTGGACGCTCGCCACGATGGAAGCGCCATCATCCACGCATCCATTTATTGGAGCGGGGCAGTGCAGTGTATTATGCATACCACCTTCTGTAGTCGCTCGTTTCGCGGCACGGACTCCGTGCTCGGCGACAACAGTACAGTACATGTCCTTTTCGTGCAACTGTTCTTCTGGGCCGTTGGTAGCACTCACGGTGGATGGCGCCAAAAATTACTCACGCTTCAATCGCACGGGTAGTGGCGCGTAGCCGCCTCGCTACTCTGCAATCGTACACGCATGAAGGGCACTAAATGTCCTTGGTGCTTTATCGGGCTCTCGCTACCGTTACCGGACAAAGCGACCGTCTCCACCGGCACGGTGAGAAAACGACGATCGAGTCGACGGCGTGCGACCAACGGCGCCGCCACCGTGACGATCGTACCATGTACAGCAACACTGGATGAGTGCTGGCAAAGGGCTCACTTTTCGAACGCGTCTTTGCAGCGCACGCCATGCTGCGCCACGCCATTGGTCGCCGCGCCAAGTCGACGGCCGCGCGCGCCTGGGACGACATCCCGACCGCGCCCGAGTACGGTGTCGGTCCGTTCAAGTCGAGCGGTCTCTACTTCTTCCGCAAGAACGGACTCCGCGTGACGTACGAGCGCTTCCAAACGCTCCATCGCGAGCTCGGCCCCATCTTCAAGCTGCGCTTTGCGCCGTTTACGCCGTACCTCGTCTCGGTCGCCGACCCGGATGCGACCGCGCTTGTGTGCCGCACCGAAGGCGCGATGCCACAGCGCCACCTCTTTCCTGCCTGGACGCTCTACCGACAGCAGCGGCAGTGGCCGATGGCGACCTCCAACACGAACGAGTACGCGGCGTGGAAAAAGTCCCGGGCCGGCATGAGCGACAACTTGCTGCTGATGCACAACGTGCCCACGTGGATTGGGCGGATCGACGACGTCGCCAAGGATGTCGTTGCGCGGCTGGCGGCCGAAGCGCAAAACGGGTCGCCGGTCCCGGTCACCAACCTCATGAAGGCGTTTGCGCTCGAGGCCGTCTCGTCGCTCGTCTTCGGGAAGCGCATGGGCTGCTTGTCACCGAACCCGTCGACGCCGATCCCGGCGGCGGCGCAAGCGTTCATTGACGCCGTCGACGGCTTCTTTGACACGACGCAGCAACTGCACATCATCCCGCCCGAGGTGCCCACGTGGATTTACCCATTTTTACCAGCCTACCGCGCCCATGCCGCCCACTGCGACTATATCTTTGACCTCGGCTATGAGCTCATGCGCGACAAGATTGCGTCCACCGACGCCTCGCCCGAGCCGGACCTCCTTGGCGCCTTTTTAGAGCGACCCGAGCTCGACGAACGCGACGCGATTAGCCTCGCGATCGACGTGCTCTTTGCTGGCGTCGACACCACGGGGAACACCCTCCTCTGGACCATGTACTGCCTCGCGACAGCCCCGAATGGCCGCGAGATGCAAGCGCGCATCCGTGACGAGATCGGGTCTGGCCCGATCGACGAGACGGCACTCGGTCGTTTGTCGTACTTGCGCGCGTGTGTGAAGGAGACGTTGCGGCTGTACCCGTCCGCGACGCCCAACCAGCGCTACGCAGGCGAGGACGTGACGCTCGCGGGATACCACGTCCCGAAAGGCACGAGTGTGCTCATGGCCACGTACACGATGAGTCGCGACCCCAGCATCTTTGAGGACCCCGAGGTCTTTGCGCCTGAGCGCTGGCTCGACCGCGAGAAGAAGGGCGCGGACAGCCGCAAGCAACAAGCGTACTCGACGCTGCCATTTGGTATTGGTGCGCGCAGTTGTGTCGGGCGGCGTCTCGCCGAGACCGAAATGTACGTGCTCTTGGCCCACATTTTGCGCGAAATGGAGATCCAGTGGATCCCGAACGAGACGCACCCAAAGGGCATTCTGCGCCTCCTCATCGTCCCCGACAAGCCGCTCTCGTTCCGCTTCCAGCCGTGGTCGTCGTAACCCAAATATAGTCCTTTCCGAGTGTCGTCCTCTCCAAACCTAACCCTAGAGGTACCGCCGCGATCAACGAGCGTCCATGCCTTTAGCCGGTGCACTAAAAAGTGGCCGTCAATACCAGCACCTTAGTCGCGGTGGAAAGATGCGTGGAGCTGTCGAATCAATGGTTCGGTGGCCTTGCTGGGTCCACGCACGACGCCTTGGAAGCAAGACCGTCTCGGGCGTCGGACGGCGCTCCATCGAATCGCTTCAAGATATCTGAGTATGCAAAAACGTGGCGTTCTATTGAGCAGACGAATGCCATCAAGGGCCTCTATCTCTTTTGGTGGTTGACAAAGCGGAGCGCGAGCACGGCGAGGATGCGGAAGAAGACGATGCAGCCAATGACAACGACAATGTCGGTGACCGCGTCGTCGTAGTACATTTCGTACGTGTGCTCGATGTACTGCTTGACGCTGACGCGGGTCGCGTTCATCTGCTGGAGGATGCTCGGCGGCACGTTCTGCATCGTCTGGCACCCGAGCTGCGCCGGGTCGTCGCCCGTGCACTTCGCAAACGTCTGCGACGTCAGAATCGCCATCGAGTACTTTGGCGGCACGATCGTGTACAGCCAGCGGTACCCGCTCGGAATCTGCGACGCGGTCGGCGTAAAGCCCATGAAGAGGAAGAAGATCGAGTTGAGGAGGATGCCGATGAGCGCCGCAACCTCGATCGACGGCATTGCGTACGCCATCAACTGGCCCAAGTAGACGTTCATCAAGACCATGAGCGAGAGGTTGAAGCCGTAGAAGACGCACGCACCGACCGACTCGTTCAAGCCCACGAACGGGTAGTAGACGATCGTAAAGAGGAACGTCGAGACAAACACGTACGGGATCTCGGCCAGCGTCGAGCCGACAAAGTACCAGAGCGCGTTGTACGTCTGCGCCGCGCGCTCGCGGTAGAACGACGCGCGCTCTTCGCCTGCGAGCGGGATGACGCTGTTGAACGAGATCATGCCCACAAAGAGCGAGGTGAGGAAGACCATGCCGACGCCGCCGGTCGCGCCCGAGAACGTCGTGTAGTCGACGCCGCGGTATACCAAACCAAAGAGGACGGCGAGGAAGATCGAGATGAGAATGCGCGTGTTGTTGTACGACGGCGTGCGCCAGTACATGCGGAAGAAGCGTTGCGTGAGGTACTTGAACTGCGTCATCGACGAGGCCGCGCGCTTCTTGGCAAACGTGAGCTCGGGCAGCGACGGGTGGACGTTGGCGTGGATTGCAAGTGCCTCGGCGAGGTACCGGCGCTCGACCGAGTCGTCGAAGATCTGCACATAGTCCTTCGGGTGGGCGTTCTTGGCTTCGACGCCGGCGCCAATGACTTCGAGCATCCACGTGGCGGGGTTGGCGCCCGGAAGAAGTGGCGGCGTGTCGGGAATCGACGCAAAGTACTCGATGAGATGGTTGGCATTTGTGCCGAGGTCGCCAAAGAAGACGGTCTCGCCACCGCGCTTGAGGAGAAGGAGCGAGTCAAACATCTCAAACACCTCGGTTGACGGCTGGTGGATCGTGCAGACAACCGTGCGACCTGTCGAGGCGATCTTGCGGATGCCCGTCATGATGATCTTGGCCGACCGAGCGTCGAGGCCGGACGTCGGCTCGTCCAAGAAGAGCACGGACGGCGCCGCCGCGAGCTCGACACCGATCGTCAAGCGCTTCATTTGCTCAACCGACGCGCCACGGATGATCTTGTCGCCGAGGCTCTTCATATCGAGGATGTCCAAGCACTCTTCGGCAAACGCCAGCTTCTCCGCGGCCGGAATGTCGTCCGACTGGCGCAGCATCGCGCTAAACTGGAACGCCTCGCGGAACGTCGCGCTCTCGCTGTGGATGTCCATCTGCTCGCAGTAGCCTGTCGACCGGCGAATCGCAAGGTCCGTCGCTTCGTACCCGTTCAAGAGGATCTTGCCTTCGATCTTGCCGCCCGTCTTGCGGCCCGCAATGACGTCCATCAAGGTCGTCTTGCCCGCACCCGACGAGCCCATGAGCGCCGTGATCGTCCCCGGCAGCGCGTAGCCGTTGACGCCTTTGAGCAGCTTCAAGTCCGGCTCGCCTTTTGTCGGGTTGGGCACCGAATACCAGAGGTCTTGAAAGGCCAGCGTCACCGGCACCGATGCGCGCTGCGCCGCTTCGTGGACGTCGACAAGAGCGTGCTGCGGCGTCTTGGGCGGCTCAGCATACGCGCTCGTGGCCTTGTTGCCATCCGTGTCACAGAGCATCATCTCGTCGCCGTCTTCGTTGACGACAAGCGTGTGCTCGGCGGGGTCGTACTGGATGTACTCGAGCGCGAGATAGGCGAGGAACATGAAGAAGAAGTAGCTCGCGGCAAGGAAGATGACGCCGTACCAGACCCACGCCGTGCCCGTCTTGACGCCGTACTGCTTGAGCTGCGAGTTGCCAAAGGTGTCGCCCGTGCGCGCGCAGTAGTCGATGCCCTTGTAGTCGCAGATCTGAAACTCAGGCGCTGCGTACTGGTTGATGGCAAGCGACCGAATGCACCACGCGAGCGGGTCGATCCAGTGAATCCACACAAAGTAGCTCGGCATATCGTCGGCCGACATGATAAAGCCCGCGAAGAGCACGTAAAAGAGCACCGACACCATCGAGACGGGCTCGGCGACGTGCAAGTTGGGTGCGATGGACGCGAGGAAGAAGAACCACGTCGTGAACGCGAGGTTGGTCACGAACAGCACGAGGAGGTACGTGAGGAACGACGTGGCACTCGAGGTGAAGCCTGTGACCCAGTACATGACCGAGCCAAAGAGAACCGTCTCCAGAAACGCAAACGGAATCTGCGTCGTGCACTGCGCCAAAATGAACGACGAGGTCCGGAAGAAGTTGGCGCGCTTTTGCTTGTAAAAGATTTCGCGCGCTTCCACGTGCGCAGGGATCGTCGGGATTTGACCGAGTGCGAGGAACATGACGGTCGTGAAGATGACGCCGAGGACGGTAATGATCTGGTCCGAGTCGACTTGGTAGAACGACGTCGAGTAGAGGAAGCCCATGACGACGACCATGATGATGCGACTCAAGACAAACTCCTTGTTGCGGAGAAAGACCGTCACTTGGCGCTGGACAAGCGCCTTGGTGCTCTTCCCAAACGGCACGTGGTACTCGGGGAGCGAACCAATGTGGTGCGTCGCATCCATCACGAGCAGTGGGTGCGGCGGCGACGAGAGGTGCCCGATCATGTGCGCGTAGATCGACGACTCGGTAAAGACCGACGCGTACTCGCTGGGAAAGCGGGGCGCCGTCGCCGACCGCGACGACACGAGGTACTGGTCCTGCTCGGGCGTCCCGAGGTCGAGCAGAAAGTCAGCGACATCGCGGTGCGCCGGGCACTTGAAGCCGAGCGACTCAAAGTACGCCAAGCACGTGGCGCGCGGACCATGGTACATGACGTAGCCTTCGTTGAGGAGGAGGACGTCGTCAAAGAGGTTGTAGACTTCGGGGGATGGTTGCAAAAGCGCTATCACAATCGTCTTCTTGAGCGACGCGGCCATGCCTTTCTGCGCCTTGACGATATCGTACGTGGCCGCGGAGTCGAGGCCCGTGCTGATCTCGTCCATGAACGACACCATCTTCATGCCAAACTCCATCTCGCCGACCGTCACGCGCTTGCGCTCGCCGCCCGAGACACCGCGGAGCATGCCGTTGCCGACGATCGTGTCTTGGCAGATCTGGAGGCCCATTTGACGCGTCACGACATCCGGGTAGACGGCAAAGAGCGACATGATGACCGCTTTCGCCTGCGCGTTCTCGTCGGGCGTCCCGTTGGCAAGCGAGTCGAGGATCCGCTGCGGCACGACCGCGCCGCCGCTGCACGCGTGCGCAAAAGCCAAGGTCTCCTTGACCGTTAGCGTCGGGTAGTGAAAGTCGCGTTGGCTAATGTACGACGCAAACTGCGGCAGCTTGGGGCCGAGAGTGGCCGACGGCGTCCCGTTGAACGTGACGTGGCCACCGACAGAGATGTTCTTGGCGAGAAGGAAGCGGCCCGAGAGGATCTTCATGAGCGACGACTTGCCCGAGCCAGGCTGGCCGAGCACGAGCGTCGTCGTACTGGGCTTGAAGACACCACTCATTGGGTGCAGAATGTCCTTGCGGATCGATCGCTTGGAGCTAAAGAGACCCAGCACCCCCTTCGTGACTTCGTTGACGAGCGTCGGCAGTTCGCTGCCGTTCTTGGTGGCCACGACCACGTCGGCGGCGATCGCGAGGTCCTTGAAGCGAATCTCGAGCTGCGGCATGTCCTTCCCGAGCGACGACTCGAGCTGGTTGGCGAGCGATGCATGGAAGGCGTCGGAGCCATCTTGGAGGAACGCGTCGGCCGATTGCATGGTTGTTGTCAAAATGCGTTGTGAGCAATTATGCAATTCGATTCCATTCGGACGAGGCTCGGGGTACTATGCGACGGCGATTTCGTGGACCACGAACGAGACTGGTCGCCCTCCAGCATCGGATTAGGTCATAGCGCGCCATGCCGTCGACTTCAACGTGTATCCGGATGTTCCCCGCCTTATCCGGACATTTATCAGGCGTATCCGGACAGCAGAGTGATGGTTTTGACGCGCGCACCCGAGTTGCGTCATCGGGGCGAATGGTGCGAGAGGTCACACTTCACGTAAACGTTCAACCTCTCGAAGGAGCCGTATACCGGGATGAGCTGTACGCACCATCTGCTCATACCGCGAGCTGCTGAAAATACTTCTGCTACATAGTACAGTAGTATTTACGTGGCATTTAGAGGACCGACCGCCACCATGTCCGTTGCGTTGCGTCAGTTACTCGAGCCGCTGGCGCAAGAACCCGCGTTGCCAAGAGTCCGCGTGACCGGTCTACATGGATAGTAGCCATAGGTATGTATTACATGAAACAAATATGTCTCTGCGCTACACGCACGGCAACGTTGTTGGGTCACGTAAAAAAGTCTCGGACGCATAAATATATGATAAATAAGTGCTCAAGATCTCGTCATCGCCCAATTGCAAAAACGGTTGATTCCAGCTCTGTGCATGGTCACATCCATCCGTCCCTGTCATTATCAAGAGGTTCTTCGAGGCTCCGCGTGGACGCACCGCTGGCCTGCTATGTCGTTGCTTCCAGGCAGCGAACGAAATGCCCAGATACGTCGACACCAAATCGACACTCGTTGTTGTCGTTGTTGCTTGTTCTTTTTTAAGTTACATGTCACTCGACGCGGGCCTTCTTGGCGGCCGACTCGGAAGCTTCTCCGTCCAGAAGCATCGCCGACGGCGGGTGCTGGCCGAGGTACTTGGCAACCGCCGCTTCGTCGAGGAGGATCGAGTGCATGTTGGGGCCGTCCTCGATGGGCTGGGCCATGAGGCTGAGGTACTTCTTGCTCATAAAGACCGCCATATCGACGCTCAAATTCAGGTGCGACTCGAGCAGGAACTGGTTGATCCACGGCGGGAGCTTCGAGCGCTTGTCGTGGCGGTTGTAGCGCGAGTCGGCAAACACAATGATGCCATAGTCGGCTTTCGAGCGGATGACGCGGCCAGCGCACTGCGCCGCTTGACGCAGCGCGTCAAACGTCAAAAAGTCGCCTTCGCGGATGTGGTGCGTGTACCGGAGGTACTCCAAGCGGGCGCGGAGCACGTTCGAGAGCGTATATTGGAACGGAATTCCAAAGAGGAGCACGGCGCGGCCATAATGACGGTCGAAATCGATGCCTTCGGCCACCTTGCCGCGCGCGACCGAGAAGAAGACGGCGCCGCGGCCAATGTCGCACGCGCGCTTGTAGTTGTCGAGCGCGAGCGTCGTCTCGACAATGTCCTTGGTTTCAATGAAAATGAGCTTGTGCGCGAGCACTTTCTTGAGGACGCCGAGCACGTCCCACTGCGCAATGATGTTCTCCATGTACATGTACGACGGAAAGAAGCACACCATGCCGTCGGGCACGCACGCCGCCATCTCGAGGAGGAGGCCGCCATAGTTGCGCACCACCGACATGTCGTCGCGCAAATCAAATTTCGTGCTGACTGGCATTTGGTCACTGCCGCGCGTGATCACGAGCGGACAGATGCACGACCTATACACCGACATGGGCAGCGACTCGCGCACGACTGGCGAAAAGTTGAGCAGCCGCGGGTACAAGTCGATCGGCGACAGCGTGCCCGACGTCAAGACGACCGTGGAAAACCTACCAAAACAAATCAGAAATGAGATACAATCCAGGCGACGCTAGAGCAACGACCTACCGCTCAAAGACAGGGCGCATGGCGAGGGATGCGTCGAGGCACGCGAGCTGCAGAATCGGCTGCGGCGCATTGTGCTGGTCCGTCGGCTCCAAGATGAGCATGAAGCCGTCGGCGTACGTGGCCACGAGCGTCGCAAAGTCGGCGACTTGGTTGAGCGCGTTGAACTCTTCGAGGTTTGTAATCTCCAGCGTCCGAAGCAGCGATTGCAGCCGCGAGTAGCAAAACTTCATGGGCTTCGTGTCGACCGCAATCGCAGTCTGCATCGCGTGGAGAAAGGCCGCGGGCGTCTCGCTCTCGACGTTGCGGACGCGGATGCGCGTGCGGAGGTACTCGATGAGGCGCCGCATGAACGCGATGAAATGCTCGGCGCGCCGAATGCTGCCGGGAATCGCCTCTTCGAGAATGTCATTGGGCAAGACCGGCGCGCCGAGCTCCGTGGTGTCGTCGTTATTGCCAGCATTGGGGGCGACGACCGTGCCGCTCGAGCGCAGCCCTTCGACGAGTCGGCGGTACTCGGCATCGAGACGCGCCTTGTCGGCCTGCTTCATGCGCGAGACCGTCGTGCTACGGACCCATGGCATCATCAGATATGGCACGTTGACAAGCGCGCGAGGTATATGCAGCGTACCTGATGGTCGTGAGGTTGCGCGACGCGCGGTCGAGGCCGCGCCGGTTGAGCGTGACGCTGAGCGCTTCAATGCAGACGTTGTCAATGTTGTGGGCTTCGTCAAAGACGACGATGCAGTCGCGCTCGAGGGAGCGCGAAACCATCGTCGAGACCTTGGGATCGAGCATGTACTGGTAGTTGTACACGACAACGTCCGCAAACGTGAGCGCGTGGCGCGTCATGAAGTACGGGCACCAGCCTTTCGCGGTACCCATGGCCTTGAGGTCGTCGAGCGTGTAGACGCCGGGGTCAAGCACGCGCTGGTCCATCGAGCGCGAGTCGTACTGCTCGTAGAAGCTGCACGTCTCCAAGTTGCGCGACGCGGCTTGGGACCGGACCCAGGGCGCGGTCATGTTGCGGCATTGCGCGTCGACTGTCTCTCCGTCGGCGTGGGCCATGACGCGCGAGTGCACGCACATGTTGCGACGCGAACTCAAGCAGACCGCTGTGATGCCCATCGAGGCGTCGCCCAGCACCTCTTGGCGGTACTTCATCAAGTGCTTGATCTCTTCGACGCACTTGGACATCTCGGGCACCGTACGCGTGCAGTAAATGAGCTTGCCGGTTGTCTGCGGATGCGCCGCCTACATGGCAATGCGATGGTGATGGTCGACATCCGGCGGCTAGTCGACGTCCTCGTACCTTGTAGGAGAGGACAAGCGAGAGGAGCGAGACCGTCTTGCCCGTGCCTGTGGGCATCTCCAGCATCGCATGGCCCTTGGCGTCGAGGGCGCGCTTGAGCTCCCGCATGTACGCGACCTGCTCCGCGTACACGCGCGGGTACGGGAAGAGCACCTCGAGGCCTTCGATTTCCAGCCGCATCTTGCAAATGGAACACAGGAAGGCCGGCCTGTATTCGTGGCACATGCCGAAAATAACAACCGGCCATCGCGCCCACCGGCCCAGGCTCGTCGCTGGGTGCGCGCTAACGAGCGCACAGCGACCTATTCTTTTCATAGCGTCGCGAACACGACGTGCGGCAGGTCCTGTCGTTGGCAACGCATTCGCGGTCCAGCGACAAGGAAATATGCCGATTCTAGTGGACATGCCGAATCCACAACCGAGACGCGGGAAACACCCTAAAGGGTCGCCACGCGGGATCGAGACCGACGACCGACTCCTATGCGCCGCTGCCTGCAAGCATCGCACGTAGCTCTTTCGGCTCGCGCCATGTGCATGCGCAGGAGGAGGATCAAAGAGACCTCCAGCAAGGTCCTGCTGCCAGAAGACGATGACGCGGGTGCTGCGACCTCGCCCAGCATCTGTCGCTACCCTCGTTGATGAGTAGTCGCGTCCCGGAACGTCGGCAAAGACGAAGCGCGAGCGTAGCGTAGCGATAATTACGAGGGTCGTCTTACATGCGGGGGAGAGCGGTCGAAGCCGCTCATGCCTGCGCGTGGGGGAAGCCCTTGGAGATAATAGCGTGGACAACGTCGTAAGGCGCCGTCGTGAAGAGCGACGCCGGGTACACGGCAGCGCCCCACTCGGGATGGAGAAGGATCTTGCACATGCCCGCGCTGAGGCACGAGTAGTGCAAGAGCACTTCGACGCCGTCGACTTCGCTGTACACCTTACTTGAGTTCATCGCAAGCATCTACGCCAGCACCACCATGAGCCATGCCATGACTAGCTGCAGAAGATTGATTACCGGCAGTCCAGAGCACGGATCGATGAAGTCCGCCCAGTGGCCAGACGCGAGGATCGCCGTCGCCACGTCCTGGGCCCAGCGCGCGAAGTTTTCGAGGAGCCGGTCCTTTTCCTTGTCGGCCTCGCTGCCAAACTGGGCGAGGTCCACGCAGGCCCGCTGGCAGGTCACGACGCCAAGGACCGCGCTGTCCTTCTTGAGCGTGGCCGGGAAGACATGGACGAGCTCGCGCAGGAGGGCGCGGGGACACTCATGCACGGAGACCTCGAGCCCGCTGCTCGTCATGGTCGGCGGCAGGTGCATCACATGGCGCAGCGGCCGCGACGTCCGCACGACGCGGCCTCGGCCTTCGTCCATCGTGCTCATGCGATTGCGCAATATCGGCTCTTGTAACGAGAAGCGTCCGTCAATCAAGGGGTTCTTGTAGCGAGGGGTATTTGTGGTGCTCGGTAAAGTGCGGAATAGTCCCTCACCAACCAACATGGCAAAAGTTTAAAAGCTATTTTTTATTTCAATCGGCAATGCTGTACGAGTAATTTGTATGGTTTGGGATCAAAATATGATGGAATTTCGCATTCTATTGCGATGGACGGTATATTTACGCGAGTTTGCGGGAATTACGGTGGCCGTGGCGCAACCGGACCATTCGCTGCGAGATCGGACTACGAGCAGCATGGGCGGGCAGCGTAACAAGCACTACGGCAAGAAGCGCAAGGCGCAGGACGACGCAGGCGACGTCGCGCCGGGCCACCTCACCAAGAACGACGAGTGCAAGATCATCGTGCTCAACTTTGGCCAGTGGTCTGAGAAGGACGAGCTTGTCAAGGTCCTCGAAGCCAGCGGCCATACCTTCAAGGCTGTCCAGAAGCTCAACAAGCTCTCGTATGGCTTCATCATCTACGAAGACAAGGCGCAGCGCGACGCGGCGCTGAGCGTGCTCGCCGAGATCGAATGGAAGAACGGTGAGAAGCTCGAGGTCAAGGCCGCGCTGCCCAAGCGCAGCTTGAAGCCGATGGCCAAGTCCGATGACGCGTCGTCGGGCGAGCCGGGTGCGCTCAAGACGGTCATCGAGGCCGTGACGCCGTGGCACAACGTCGACTACGCCGAGCAGCTCGAGCGCAAGGAAGACGCGATGAAGAAGGTGCTTGTCAAGATCGTGCGCCAGACGCGCAAGGAGTTTGCGGACAAGCAGAAGCGCGTCCTCGAAGAACGCAAGCGCATGCGCAAGCAGCAAAAGGTCGAGACGATCCACGACGTCGTCGGCGGGCCGGCGCTCGAAGTGCCCGTGCCCGAGTGGCTCGATGCGACCGGCTCGCTCTACCTCGTCGCCAACGAGACGCTCTACGAGCAAGTCCTCTCGTCGGTCGAGAATCCGTGGGTTGCGCGCGCCAAGGCCGACGGCATTATCGGCCTCGTCACCTTTGCGTCCGAGCTCGTCGGTGTCCATCGCGACGGGTCGCTGCACACGTACCAGAAGCACACGACGTCGTGGCGGTACCTCTCCAACGGCCCGACGGCCGCGGTGACCTCGCTCGCCTCGCTCCGCGGCCACCTCCTCTGCGCCACCGCCAACGGCGACGTACACTTATGCATGCCCGACCCGCATGCGACTCATGAATTATCATTTAGATTGTGCGCCGGGTCGTCAAGGGTCGGCGCGATGTGATCGAGTGGGTGACGCTCGCAACAGGCCTCGGCCACGTGTCGGCCATGACCGTGCACCAGGGGTTTCTCTACGTGGCGGCGGCCGCGGGCTGGGTCAAGGCACCGCTCGGCCCGGAAGCCACGTCCGTGCTCGAGTTTGCGCCGGCGCCCGAGATGCCCTACCCGCGCGTGCACGGCCTCACGTCCCATGACGCCAAGCTCATCTTTGTGCAGTCGACCGAGGATGCCTCGCGCGTCGAGATTGTCCACGTCGAGACGGACGGCACGCTCGTGAGCCGCACCAACATTGACGCGGCGACGTCGATCCATGGCTTTGCCTCGCACAAGGGTAACATATTGTTGATTCTATTTGGTTGGACGAGACATTGATAGATTAATAGGTTTGTGCTGCCCAATGGAGCCGATCGCGCCGTCGCCGATCCTCGAGGGCTACCGCAACAAGTGCGAGTTTACCTTTGGCTACGATGTCGAGCACAAGCCCGTGGTCGGCTTCCGTGTCGGCATGTTCAAGGAAGGCGTCGTTGCGGTCGGCGCGGCCGACGACTGCATCAACGTGCCGCAGGTCATGAAGGACATTTGCCGCACGTTCCAGGTACTTTTCGTTGGTTTGTGGAAAGTATCAAGTTGATAATTATACAACGTAGGCGCACTTGGAGGCGTCGTCGATGCCCGTCTATGACGTCATGACGCACGAAGGCGTGTGGCGCCTCCTGACGATCCGCCTCTCGCAGCGCACGAACCAGATCATGCTCATGATCCAAGCCAACCCGAGCAGCGTCGAAGCGGAGGCGTGGGTCGCCGAGAAGAAGACGTTGGTCGAGACGCTGTCGGCAGCACACCCGACGATCTCGTCCATGTTTGTGCAAGAGTACACGGGCGTCTCGGCGCCGACCGAGGACCACCCGATCGAGCACGTCTTTGGCGCGACGACCATCGAAGAGGAGCTCCTCGGCCTCAAGTTCCGCATCTCGGCGCAAGCGTTCTTCCAGGTCAACACGCCGGGCGCGGAAGTGCTCTACTCGCTCGTCAAGCGCTTCGCCGCCGCGAGTGATGCGACGCAGGTCTACGACGTGTGCTGCGGCACGGGCACGATCGGCATCTGCGTCGCGCAAGACGCGCGCAAGGTGATTGGCGTCGAGCTCTGCAAGGCCGCGACCGACGACGCTGCCGTGAACGCAGAGCTCAACAACATTCGCAACATCTCGTTCATCAACTCCAAGGCCGAAGACGTCATGAAGGAGCTGCTCAAGAAGAAGCCCGAAGGCGAAGGCGCCGAGTTCCTCAAGGAGGCCGTGGCGATTGTGGACCCGCCGCGCGCCGGCCTGCACACCAAGGTGCTTCGCTCGCTCCGTGACACGCGCCCCGTCAAGCGCATTGTCTATGTGAGCTGCAACCCGACCGTCTCGCTCATCAACGTACGTGCGGATTCGGACATGTCATCATGACATCTTGACCCATTTCGTGTAGGATGGATGCCACGACGCTGTGCGGTCCGTGCACGAGCAACCTCCGCGGCACGCCGTTCAAGCCCGTCTTTGCGGCGCCCGTCGACATGTTCCCGCACACGGAGCACTGCGAGATGATCATCGTCTTTGAACGTGTCGACGTGTAATCGGACTAGTCATCACGACATCGACAACCATGTACACAAGTTTGTAAGGTTTAGCTACAGGTGTAGCTAGAGGGACACACTTGCGAGCACGCAAGGACTCGAGACGACGCAGAGGAGCTGTCCCGACGGCGTGCGACGGCGGCAGCGTGCGCGAAGCACTCGCGCCCTATGGAGCGCTTGCGGCGCGCTGAACTGCGCCACCGAGAGCGTCGCACCCTCGACGTCGAGGGTCACGCGGTAGAGCACGAGTGGCACCAGGCCTAGCGTGTTGCCACGCACGGCGCGCGGGTTTGCGTGCCAGTAGAGCACCGGATAGTCTAACAGAAGCCCCGCGATCGCGATCGGACTAGGCGAAAGACAACGCTGCAAGAGCGGCGTCAGCGCAAAGACGCGATGAGGTGAAGTCGACCACGTGAGCGCTGTGACGAGCGTGGACGCGAACGCCGCCAGTGTCAACGGTGGTGGGCTTAGGATCTAGAGAGGGTAAGACATCTTGCCGACCTCGGTGAAAAACGACGTACCGTCGGTGCAGTGCTCGAGGAGGAGGGCGTGACGTCGATGCACAATCGGCTTGCCCAACACGACGCCAAGTCCTTGACGAGCGTGCGGCAGAGGATAGGTGCATGAACGAAGAAGAGGTCATCGTCGAGGTAGACAGCCCGTATGAGGTCGCAACCCGCGAGGTCCTAGCCTCCGTGAGCCTCCGCTATTTGAAAGCAAGGGAATACCTCGCGCAGCGCAGCGAGCAGCGCCAAGGCGCGCGGGGTGGGATCGCTGCGCAGTCGACAAGACACCCGGTGCGGACGCCGGTGACGACGAGGAAGAGGTCGTTGGCCAACGCTGCTATGACTTTTGACGGCCATCGCACCTTCTTTGGCAACGTGTGGGCGTGCTACTGCAGGTCGTTGGCCTCTCCAAGAGGCACGAGGCGCAGGCGTACCGTCGTGATGGCATCCAAGATCTGTCGCCGGACGCGTGCGCTGCAGGCAGGCAACTGGCGACCGCAGTCTCTATAGAGACCATCGATCGCTTTGGAGGCAATGCGACAAGCGCTATGGTCGTCGTCCTTGAGGAACCGCGCGACGAGGCCAAAGGTCGCGGCCAAGCTCGCGGGCGTCCCAGCGATGCTTGCCATGATCAGCGCCCGTTATTGGTAGGCCGTCAATACGGCAATGCCATTGGTCGATCTATTTTCTGCTGCGATTCGATTGGTTGAGCCGCCGCACAGCAAGCCCGAGGATGATGTCTTGCAAGAGGTGCTATGAGCGTCGCGAGCAAGAAGCTCTCGACAGAGAAGCCTCATTACACCATTGCTCTCTGTTGACAGCAATGCTCGCCACACAGCACGACGCCGCTGCCCCGTCTGGTTCGACGCGTCGCGAGACGGCCGTCTCCAGCAACGCCTGTATGTCTGGCTTGTGTCCATTCCACGCCCACGCAGGTCACCCGAGCCAAACGCTCTTGGATGACGTACCGCTCGTCATTCGCTCGCTGACGCTGGCGTCGGCGCAGCTACTGCGCGACATCGTGGTGGCGACGCGATCCGCGATTGTTCCATGCATTTTACGCACGCTCGACAAGCAGCTCCAACCGTTCGTCTTCGAAGACGACGATGGCGCGACGGCCCATGGGCAGCAGCTCGCCGACGACTGGATCATCCGGAAAGAAAAAGGTCAGCCGTGGACCGACAGCGGTCGCTGGGGCAAGCGCCACGTGGGCCACGCCAAAGCACGGCAGAGCGACAAGCGCGAGGTGTCGTACGCTGCAAGCACTTCAACCTCGTCGACGCGAATCCACTTTTGAGCCACACACGAGTGTGGGCTCGCAGCCCACGCTGAGTTTATGTACACTTTGTTTCTTCAGCACTTTATCGCGATTTGCGCCGCGCCAGACAATCTGGTGCGCTATCTGCAAAACGACCACCAGATGCCAGATAAATGTGATCTATAGATTCTGACTTCGCCATCTCGTACATGGCCATCATGATCCTCTCGCTCGTCGGTGCCTTTCCAAGATTTCAAGATCCAAACCGCACCGCTTGATTGGCTAAAATACAAGCGGAAAAGCCAATCCTGTTCGATGTTGAGCTGCATTGGCTAAAAAGACGCGTGCGTTGACCAATGCGAGCGCACTTGAGTAGCATGGCGTCGCTGCCAGCAGCGCCCGAGGTCGACCTGGACCTCATCTCGCTCCTCAACTCGGACTGGAGCGACGCTGCGCGCACGGCCTACGTGGCGCCGCAGCAGCGCTCGGCCGACAGCTTTCTTCAGTCGCTTTACGAAGAAGATGCAGCGACCCCGTCGTTCGCCAAGCTGCACACGTGGGCTCGCCCTCGTGTCCATGGCCTTGGTTGATGCATGATTGCTGTGTAGATCCACGCAGCAGCGTCGATCAGCGACGAGCGACGACCTTGAGGCGCTTGTGTTGGAGCAGCGACGCCGCATCAAGGCTCTCAAACGAGAACTCAAGGCCAAGGTATATGCTTGATCGCCAAAGGGAAGCGTTCCACTGGCATACTAGGACACGGAAATTCAACGCCTCAAAGCACAGCCAGCCGAGCCGAGTGCGGCTCGCGCGCTTCGCGCAGGCCCAGCGAGGTGGTGTATATCGAGACGACAAATCGACGAGCCATTCACGCGTCGGTAGCTTCGCGCAGAGCTCGACGCGCTCAAGGTGCGATATGAGCGCGTGCGGGACAGCAACACGGAGCTGCGCCGGGTACGCCGCAAAACAAAACAGCTCTGCGCGTGACTTACTCAGCATATCATGGCAGCGGGCAAAAGAGCTCGACGCGCTCTGTCAGCGGCAAGCAGCTGCCAACGCAATCCAAGCGCAGACGATTCAACGCTTGTCCGTCAAGAGCGTCGTAGTACGTTCCAACGCGTCCTCGGTCCACCACCTCCGACGGTATCGTAGGCAGCATCCACGGCCAAAGTCAAACCCGCTCGCCCGGCAAATGACATCACTGCCTCGGATCGACATTTGCTCGACGAGTTGCAAGCGCTGCAGACAGCTAGCCATGCCGAGATTGCACGGTCGGCGAGCGTGCGCCAATCTCAACATGGGCCGTCTCTCGTCGTGTCGACGACCGAGATGGAGTCCATGGCACTGTCTCCGCCACCGACCCCGCACCCTGCGTCGCCCGAGGCCTTGGTCCGCCCGGCGGCGCCGCCCGTTGCGCCGCTGCGGTGGAGCCGCCGCCTGCCATCGGCATACCCCCAGCCCTACGGGGCGTCTGCGCCAATCACAGCCAAGCTCCGGGCGCTCTATCTCAAACAGAAGACGCAATCCGAATGATCGCCAAGAGCCTCCGCGACGCAGCGACGCACACGAGTGCGGTGCGGCAGCTCGTGCTCCGCAAGTCGGAGGACCTTCTGTGCATGAACCTCATGTGCGAGCGCGTCGGGGAGGCCTGCGTCTGCAAGCTCAGCGTCGTGCTCGAGCGCCTGCCGCAGCTGGAGCACTTGGACGTGAGCCGCAACAACTTGATGTCGCTTCCGCCAGCAATCTTTTCGCTACGCCACCTCACATCGCTCAACGTGAGCGGCAACAAGCTCTCGTCGCTGCCGGACGGTCTCTTGAGCAACCTCGCGTCGTTGCAGGAGCTGCATGTCGAGGACAACCCGGCCTTGGCCACCTTGCCGTCCGACGCGGTGCTCCCGGCGCTCACCCGCGTCTACGCTCGGGGCACATCGCCAGCGTTTACGCTGCCGCCGTCGCTGGCGCACGCCGCGTTGCAGCGAGACACCGACGCTGCGTGAATACATAATAGTCAAACACGACTCTATCAACTAGATTATTACTATTATGTTCGTCGACGACGAACTAGAGTTTTGGCAGGTTCAGATGGCCTGCCGAGCCGCGTTTGGGAAGCATGTGCGGGATCGCTCTCGAGCGCTGCGCGCTGTTGAATGATGTGTGGTTCACCAGCGGCGTCGGCTTGGTCGGCTTGGTCGGCTTGGGCGGCGGCGCCACGGGGCGTATCACTGCTGGCTCCTTCTCGACCTCGACGGGCTCGGCGAGCTTCTGCACGACAGGCTCGGCGAGCTTTTGCAGGACGACGGCTGGTGCGAGCGGCGTCGTGCGCGGCGCTGGTTTGAGCCGGCACTTGTCGCTTGCAACGCGCATGATGGTATACTGGCCGTGCACAGTGTCTTGGATGCTTCTTAGGATCTCCGCGGCTTGGTGCCCGAGAGGACCGAGGCCGAGCGCGCTGGGCTCGGGTGGCACGAGACGCGCGTCGTCGACGGGCGCGACTTGAAGAGTCCAGACGACCGGGAGCTGCAGGAGCACCCGCGTCGGTCGAAAGCCTGTATGGAAGCTCCATGGTGCTTGCCTCTGGAGCTTGAGGGGTGGTGGCATCGCCGCCGCGAGCTTCTCGACCGTGTGCATGGTCGACGGGTCCATGTCGAGCATCGAGATCAAGGTCGAGACAAGCCCGGTGTCGTAGTGGTCGTCGCGGTCCGAGAGCTCGGCGTTGAGGTGCGCGAGCGCGACGCTTGAGACTTGGCGAATGTCGGACGCGCCGACCTGCGAGAGCATAATGAGCAGCGGGATCACGCCCGCGGCTTTGGCTTGCGCTTGGAGCGCGCGATTTCGGGACGCGGTAATGTTGTGAAGGAGCATCACCACGTGGCGGCACGTGTCTCGCTCGCGCTTCTGCGTCAGCGTCTGCAGGATCGGCACGATCCGCGCGTCGTGCAAGAGCGCGGGGATGCACGCGAGGTACGTCGAGAGCGTTCGCAGGACGAGCGCGACTCGCTCCCCCACTCGCTGCTTCTTGGCGGCACCGCCGATGCAATCACATCAAAGAGGCCGTCGGCCACGAGCTGCGGCCCGCTATGGCCGCCGCGTGAGAGACGGCAGAGCGCAATGACGCACAGCTCGATCGTGCGCGGATTGTTCCCGCGGATCGCCGCGCACCGAAGAATACGCACAGCACCTTCGTGCACGAGTTGGTTGGCCGCGCCGGCGTCTTCGGACAAGGTCGTGACGATCTCCGCAGCCACGTCAGCGATCGCGGCGCCATCTTCGTAGCTTAAACATGCAACAGCGTTGGCACGACCTCGGCTGTGAGCATCGCGGCGTGGAACTTGGCGTGGTAGCTCATGTTGTGCAGCACCTTGGCGCCAGTGAGAAGCACGAGCGACTCTTCGGACGTCTGCAGAATCCCGACGACCGAGGCAATCGTCTCGGCCTCCTGGAGCTTTTCGTGGGCGCTCGCGGCGCACGAGAGGTTGCAGAGAGCGCTGAGGGAAAAGAGCGTCTGCGGACCGTCTTCCGCGCACATCATTTGCAAGAGGAGCTCGATGAGTGGCAGCGTCGCCATGGCGTCGCACACGTCGAGGCACATGGAGAGCGCACCGAGGACGCTCGCACCAAACCGCCGGCAGAGCGTGCTGCCGTGCTCGCAGAGCAGCAAGACGGCATTGAGGATATCGCCTTGGACCAAGGCGGCTTCGTGGCCGCCGTCGAGGGTGACGTTGGCGAGGCACGCCGCCAGTTTCTGCCGCGTCTCTTCGTTGTTGACATCGCTCTCGCACATCTTGGCGACAACTTGACCAATGTTGATGTCCAGGAGCACGGTGAGAAGACTCGCGTCACACGAGAGGTTGTAGAGCGCGGTGACGCACAAAATGCGGATCTCGAGGCTCTCGAGGCGCGCGAGCTTGACGAGCGCATACAAGACGCCACCTTTGATCATCGCGAGGCGGCAGTCGTCGTGCGTGAGGACGTTGAAGAGCACTTTAGCACAGATCTCTTTGGTCGAGTCGCTATTGATGCGCAAGAGCGAGTTGACGATAAAGTCGGAGATCGTGCCTTCCTTCCAGAGGTGCCGGAGACATGATACCCCCCGCTGGCCGCGCTCGGCCGCGAGTCCGCACAGCGCGGTGGCGCAGTGGATCTGCACCTCCTCGATGCCCGAGCGCATCATCACCACCAAGGTCGGCGGCAGCTCGAGGCAGCGCGAGAGAACGTCCGTGTACATGCTGGTCGCCGCGAGCTTGGCAAACGCAATCGCACAGTTGAGCGAGATCTCGGCGTGTGGCGACTGCGAGAGGTCCATGAGCATCTGGAGGATCGGTGTGGTGGGTGACGCCATCGCGGGGCACGCGAGGTTGCAAAGCGCCGACGATGCGCACAGCAGCAGCTCCTTGCACGTCGTGTTGGTCGTGAGCCGCTTGAGCAGCTTGAGAACGTCGTCGCGTAGCATTTGCTCGCGACTGCCGTCGTCAAACGAGACGTTGCAGAGCAGAGCGACGCAGCGCTTGTTCGGCTCCAGCGTCTTGGACGGTTTGCGAAAGACTTGGCAGAGGAGGCCAATGGCACCTTCTGCGACCAAGCCCGGGCGGCTCGGTGCGTGGAACGAGAGGTTGTAGAGGCAGTTGAGGCATAATTCCTGAACCCGGCTCAGCAGAATCGTCGGCTCCTTGCCCTCGTCTTTGGCCTGGAGTGGCTCCTTCAAGAGACCGAGGAGTGTCGCGAGCGTGCCCGGGGCGAGCAGGAATGGCGCCAAGTCGGCGTGCGCACTGAAGTTAAAGAAAGAGAGCGCGCAAAACTCGCGGATACTCGGCGCGGACGTGGTCGTGAGGTGCAAGACAACGTCGATCGCGTCGCACTGGAGGAGCTCCGCGCGCGACGTTTCGTGCTCCATGAGGCCGCAGAGCAAGGCAACCGCGTGGCTCTGCGTCAGCGGCGTGCCGTCCCGTAGAAAGCGAAGCACGAGCGGGACAACCCCGTGTTGCGTGAGCAAGAGTCGGTCGCTCTCCACCACGTTGGCCAGCGCCAGCGAAACGTTGCTCTGGATAACGTCGTTTTGCATGTAGCCAATCTGAATGAGCCGCATCGCGAGGACGCTGCTAATGCGCTGGCGCTGCGCGTCGAGGCGGCACGTGAGGTTGGCGACCGTCGTCGACGAGAGCTCGCGAATGCGCTCGTCGGGCGTCTCGAGAAGTATGTCGAGCACGCGCAGAATCGGGAGCTGACTCAAGTACCCATAGTTGGTCTCGACACCTGAAAAGTTGCACAGGGCCATGGCGACGAGTCGCTTGACGTCGATTGAGGCGCCGGCGTGGCACACCTCGGTCAGCGGCTCGAGGAGGCCGTCTTCGACCGCCTATCCGACGCTTTGCGCTGCTCTTCATAAGAGGAATCGTACCTTGACGCGGGGACCAGTGAGTACCGAGAGATTGGCCATGGCCTGCGCGACAAAGTGCAAACTCGGCGTATCTTTGCGGGCGGTCATTTTGACGATCGTGTGGGTCACCGTGTCCGAGACGGTCGCGCCGGCGTACGACGCAATGTTGATGAGCGCCTTGAGACACGCTTCTTTCGTGTCAAAGTCGGTGCTGTTCAACATGGAAATCATCGCGGGCACCGAGCCTTCTTGGAGCAGCCGGAGCTGCCCCATGCGCTCGTACGACCCGCGGCAGAGCCCAATGGCCGCGTTGCGCCGAACGTCTTCGTGCTGAAGCTTGGAGAGCTCCATGAGGCCGCCGAGAAGACCTTCTTCGAGCATGCGCGGAAGGAGCGCGCCGTCACACGTGAGGTTGACGAGGGCCGCTGCACAGTACTTTTTCACGTCGTTGTCGTCGAAGAGAGAGAGGCGGACGAGCGCGGGGACGCAGCCTTCAAGCACCATGCCTGCCTCGTGCCCTTCTTGCAGTGCCAGCTAGGCACCGTCAGCATCTCCGATCGCGTATCCGTGGCCAGGAGGAGTATACCTGGTACAAGCTGCACGCGCATTCTTGCTTCATGCGCACCTCGCGTGTCGTCGCATCTTCATCGGCAACTTCAATGCGGGTGTCCGTTGGTGTCTCCGCAGGGTTACGTGGTGTGGAGGGTGTACCGCACGGCTGCACGGAGTTCGTAGCACTGGCTGTATTGATGCTAGGGGTCGTTGTCGCAGTCGTCGACGTGTCTGGCGCCGTCTCACCTAGAACAACCACGCTGGTGAATGACATGCATGAAGTAGAACTCATTTACGTGTCTCGCTGGACGTGGTCATGCGCGAGAGGTAGATCATGCCGTCGTCGTAGTCGCCGCGCTGACTGAAGAGGTCCCCATGGTACCCGTCGATGGTGTAGTTGCCGTTGCGCGGCGAGAGCTTTGACGTGAAGGCCGCCATGCTCATCGATATTCCTCGGTGCGTAATGCGCCGATCAAAAGGCGCTTTCTTGATTTCACTGGGGTTGGGTGTCGGCGGGCGCGCGGGAAGGACACTCGACGACGAACTGGACGGCGACACGGCCGACGTCGGTGCCTCGGACGGTCGCACTTTGGTGTTGATGTGCTTGTACAAGGTGCGCACAAGCTCTTCTTTGGTCGCGTGGGATTTCCAAAAGTTGCGCTGCCGATGAAGTTTCCAGTGTTTCACGAGGTCCCGGAGTTCTTCGGCGCGAATGGGCGCCGTCTTGGGATCGCGCTTCCGGGGAAAGAGGTTGTAGCGCGTGAGGTACACGCGGAGGACATCGAGCTCCTTGTCGCGCTCGAGGTCTTGGAGCAGCTCTTGCGTGTGCCGCGCTGCTTGGGACAAGCGGTGGCTCATCGCAAAGAAAAGTGACCCGTTTCGACCGCCTAAATTAGCTTGTTTTTGTCTGCGACATCATCACGGCAGGGCGACGATACGAGCAACCCGCCAAGAGCGCTGCTGAACATTGCACAAGTCGAGAAGAGGAGACCTCACAATGAGAGCGTAGCCAAGGCAACGAGACAAGCTCCCTTGGTGGGTCAAACCACCTCCACAAACAACTTTTACACAAAAGACATAGTATGCTGTACTAGAAGAGTCATAGAATAGGCGGAAGGCACTCCGCCACGGCGTTTTTGCTGCTAAGACCCATGCTACCAAGGTTGCGGGAGCTTGACTTGGTCGCCTTGGTGCTGCGATGGCTCGGCTTCTTGGTCGTGGCAATCGTAGGCTTGCGGGGACTCTCCTCTTTCTCTGCACGCGTCGTGTCGGCGGGCGGGGCGGTACCGGCATCTTTGGTTTGATCTCGGTCGCCGGCGTTAGCGCAGCACCGTCGACCGCGCGCAAGACCGAGCCCAGCGTCATGTGGGCGAGGCGCGTCGGTGCTTTGAGGCGGCTCTTCTGACGGCTCACCTGCAAAATCTGGAACGACCCGAACAAGGCATCCTTGAGCACGGATGTAAATTCGCAGTGCTGCGGCGGCAGGCAACTCAGATAGCGACTCGGCTCGTGCGGCACGAGCGTCGCAGCGTCGACAGGGTCGTCCCGCAGCGTCCACGCCACCGGAATCGTCTGCGGCAAGAGACTCACCTTGTTGTTCTCGCCCGATAGAAAGACCCACTCGGTCTCCTTGGGTGCCCACTGCAGCAGCGGCGGCATCGTCGTCGCGACCTTCTCGGCGCGCTGCATCGCCGGCGGGTCCATATCGAGCATTGAGATCATGGTGGTGACAAGTCCGGGCTCGTACGCCTCGATCTCGTTCCGGTCGGCTTCCGAGAGCTCGCAGTTGATGTGCGCGAGCGCGACGGCACAAATCCGCACCTCTTCGTGGGCGCTGAGCCGTGCGAGGCGGATCAAGAGCGGGATCACGCCCGAGACGCGCACGGTCTTCTGAAACGAGTGGTCGCGGGCCGCCGTCAAGTTGTGGAGGAGCATGACGCAGTTTTGAGTGGTCTCCTTGTCGCCGGGCGACGCGAGCGCGTGGATAAGCAGGTGCAATCGCTTGTCTTGGAGCATTTGCGGAATGCACATGGCGTACGTCGAGAGCGTGCGCAGAATCATTGAGCAGCGCTCCGTCGTCTCGGCGGCCGGCGTTTTCGCGCCGATGGGGATCGCGGCGCACAAAACGTCAAAGAGGCCGTCGTCGAGAATGCGCGTGCCGCTATGGCCGCCACGGGAGAGCCGAAGGAGCGACACGACGCAGTATTCGATCGTCGACGGGCTCGCGTCGATCGTCGCCATGCGCAGGAGCTGCACCGCGCCTTCCCCCACCATCGCATCCAACAGCGACGGCGCTTCCGAGAGCGTGCACACAATACGTGCGACGACGTCCGCGACGCTCGTGTAGAGCGGGCGGTTCCCAAAGACGCGAAGGAACGTGCGGATGAAGTGGTGCTTCATGAGCGCATGTCGGTGCTTGGGCTGTTGCGTCAGGTTGCAGAGAAACTTGGCGCACGTGAGAATGATCCCTTCGTCTTCGTTGGCATCGCCCACGACGTGGAGCATCGCGCCAATGAGCTCGGCTTCCTCGATTTTGTCGTGGAGATGGCTCACACAGGCGACGTTGCAGAGCGCGTTGGTGGCGAAGAGCACCATCGGTGGGTCTTTCGAGCGCACCATGCGCTTGAGGACGTCTAAGGCCGCGCTCGAGGCGAGGCCGTCGCAATTCGCAGGCGACATCGAGACAGAGCAGAGTACGGACGCGCCGTAGCGCATGCAGTCGCTGTCGCTATGCTCGCAGAGCGCTAGGATCGCGTTGAGGACGCCACCTTCCATGAGTTTAACCTCCATGCCGGGCGCGAGCGCCATATTGGTGAGGCACGCCGAGAGCTTCGCCGGCTCTCTTCGTGCTTGAAGTCCGAGTCACAGAGCTTGGAGACGACGTGGGGAACGTTGGCTTCCATGAGCGACGGCACCATAGTCGCGTCGCAAGAGAGGTTGTAGAGCGCCGTGACGCACAAAATGCGAATCTCGAGGCTCTCGAGGCGCGCGAGCTTGATGAGCGCATACAAGACGCCGTCTTTGATCATCGCGAGGCGGCAGTCGTCGTGCGTGAGGACGTTGAAGAGCACTTTGGCGCACACGACCTTGGTCGAGTCGCTATTGATGCGCAAGAGCGAGTTGACGATAAAGTCCGAGACCGTGCCTTCCTTCCACATGTGCTTGTTGGTTTTGGCGCCGCGCTCGCAGGCCATGCCGCAGAGCGCCGCGGCGCAGTGGATCTGGATCTCCTCGATGCCCGAGCGCATCATGACCACCAATGTCGGCGGCAGCTCAACGCACTTGGTGAGCGCCTCGCGCAATGACGCGTCGGCCGCCAACTTGGAGTAGGCCAGCGAGCACACAAGTGCAATGTCGGCATGCGGTGTGTGCGAGAGGTCGATGAGCAGGTTCAAAATCGCTTGGCCCGAGTGAACGAGGCCCGGAACCGCGAGATTGCAAAGCGCTGCGGCACTCGCGAGCTGCAAGTCCTTGGTCGCTGCCGACGAGGCCGAGAGGCGTCGAAGGAGCTTCAGCACGTCGTCTTGAAGCATCTGAGCATGCGCGTCCGTACAGAACGAGAGGTTGGCGAGCATGGCAGCGACGCGCGTGTTGAGCTCCGGCGTCTTTGCGACCTTACGGAAGACCGCGACGCACGCCGCGACGCACGTTGCTTGTACGAGCACGGGCCGGCTGCTCGGGTTAAACGAGAGGTTGTAGAAGAAGTGCAGGCACTGTTCCTGGATGAAGCTCAGCGCAATCGTCGGGTCCTTCTCTTCCTTCGGGGCGACCGGTAGATTCGAGGACGTAAAGAGCATGATCATCGGGTCGAGGACGTCGGGCAAGAGCGCGTAAGGCGCAAAGTCTTCGTAGCAGCTAAAGTTGAAGAGGCCGATCGCGCAGAGCTCGCGGAGCTTGTGGTCGCCCGTGGTCCCGAGCGCAATGACGTAGTGAATCACGTCGCGCGCGATGATCTCGGCGCGCGACGACTCGTGCTGCATGAGCGTGCACAGCGCCACCATCGCATTGTAGCGCGTCTGAATCGAACTCTCCGTGAAGAGCTGCATGAGGAGCGGGACGAGCCCATGACGCATGAGCAGCAGCCGATGCGCTTCGTCGCTGAGGGCCATGTTGGCGATCGCAAGCGACACGTTTTCTTGGATGGCGCGCCCCGGGTTGTACCCTGTAGTAATGAGCCGCAACGGCAACGGACTCTCGGCCAGCATGGCGATGGCGTCGCGGGTCGTCGAGAGATTGGCGATCGCAGTCGTTGCCATCTCGATGATCGTGTCGTCGTCGCGCGACAGCAGCGTGTCGAGGGCCAGCAGGAGCGACGGCGTCGCGAGCAAGTGGTGGTTGGTGTCGATGCCCGAGAAGTTGCTCAGTGCCATCGCGATCATGGTTTGGACGCGTGAGTCGTGGCACGACTGCGTAATCGACGGAATTGGATCGAGGATGCCATCGTCCGGCGCCTACATGCGGCCTTGACAGAGCATATATTTCGATCGATGCGAACCTTCATGCGCGAGCCCGTGAGCAGCGAGAGGTTGCAGATGGTTTCAACGATGAAGCGGTCGTACGCCGCGTCCTTCTTGGCCGCGATGCGAATGACCGTCGAAATGACCGACTCGGAGACGTTGCCTCCTATGATTGTTGCGTGGAGTTAGCCAATCGTGTCGGGTTGGTACCAGAGAACGACGCAATGTTGACGAGCGTCTTGACACACGCCTCCTTGGTCTCAAAGTCCGTGTTGTTGAGCATCGAGATGAGCGCGGGAACCGACCCTTCTTGGATGAGTCGGTGCTGGCCTTGGCGCTCATATGAGATGCGACAAATGCCGATGGCAGCGTTCCGGCGAATATCTTCTTGTTGCACCTTGGCGAGCTCCATGAGGCCACCCAAAACGCCCTCTTCAATCATGCGCGGGCAGAGGTTAGGGTCCACCGAGACGTTGACAATCGTCGCCGAGCAGAATTTCTTGACATCCAAGTCGTCGTAGTTGCACAACTGGACAATCGCAGGAACGCACCCCTCGAGCACGATGCTATTCTCGTGCCCCGGCTCCAGCGTGAGCTAGTGCGAGTCTACAGTACATCGCATCGAAAACCAGTAGTACCTGGTAGAGACTGCACGCGCACTCGGCCATCAAGCGCCTCTCACGCCGCACGGCGTCCTCGTCCAATGTCTCCATCTCGGGTGCGAACGTCGCCGGTTTGTTCTGGTCGAGCAGATTCTGCAGCTCGGCCTCGACAGCCGACGGCTTCTCGGGCTTGGCGAGCCGCGAGACGTAGATCATGCCGCTGTTGTAGTCGCCGCGCTGGCCAAAGAGATCACCGCCGTACGGGTCGAGCGCCTGGTCGACGCGAACGCCTTTATGCGCATCGGGCACCGTGTTGAAGCGCGAGATGCGGCGCTTCACGGGACTCTCGGTGGCCCCCGCGCTGTACGGTCGCGTCGGCGCCGGCGCCACGGGGGCCATCAACGGCGGCGTCGGGCTCATGGGCGGTTCGGGCTGGAGCGGCGTCTTCTCGTTCGGCAGCACTTTTGTGTTGATGTGCTTGTACAAGGTGCGCACGAGGTCTTCTTTGGTCGTGTGGTTTTTCCAAAAGTTGCGCTGCCGATGGAGCTTCCAGTGCTTGGCGAGGTCCCGGAGCTCTTCGCTGCGAATGGGGGCGGCCTTGGGATCGCGCTGCCGCGGAAACAAATTCAGGCGCGTGAGGTACACGCGGATCACATCGAGCTCCTTGTCGCGCTCGAGGTCTTGGAGCAGCTCCTGCGTGTGTCGTGCCGCTTGGGACAAGCGGTGGCTCATCGCCGCCGCGAGATCGGTTTTCACGAAACGAATCGTAAAGATAGCCCGCGCCAGAACGCCATTAGTGTTAGCACGCAATTCGTGTTGTCCTCGACCCCATTAACCACCGACCGACCTTGTTCTATCTACTTGGACAAGCACAATACGGTCATGTACATGCGCTTGTTTCGGCGAGGCGCTGTTTGTTGGTAGAGGCCGCGACAAGAATGACGCGAACGCCGGCCTGCGACCCCTGCAACGTACACTATTTGCGTGGTAAGACTATTTATAGCGTCGTCGCACGGAGGCGCGTTGTATTTTGAGACTTGCGTAGTAGCGAGCATGGCGCTCCGTTCGTTCAGCAAAGACACGCTGCAAGGTGCGTGCAACTACGCGATCTTGTTATAAAATCGCCATAGATAATTGGTACGAGGAGCGCTGCGAGCCTCTCCAAGGCGTCCTGCCGTACGACGAAAAGGTACTGCAACTGTCCTAGTTTTGCGACCAAAACACGAGCGTAGACACGCTATGTGACGACGGTGGAGGCCGATTTCGTCAATCCGGTAGCGATTCAGCGCCGACACGAGCAGCACAAGAAGGTAGTCTCTCGATAAGGCACGTGCTCAAAGGGCTGGCCTAGACGCCGCGCCCGCGCTTGCTTCGCAACGACAACTACGAGGAGGCGGTGGCCGCGCGACCGCTCCGCCATCGACCGGAAGCGGGTTTTGGCGCCGTGCTCCCGACGCCGGATCCGAGCCTTTCGAGCCGCCACCTCAAGACGATCAACCAGGAGGCGTTTGGGGTACCCCACAAAAAACAGTCTACCGAAGCACCTCGCGCTTCCCGCCGGTGGGGCGGGCGGCGTCCGCGTTGAGCACGGGAAGGCGGCGTCGGGCGCGTCGGGCGAAATCGTTCGGCAGCACGCCGACCCGCAAAAGGACACGCACGCCCAGCGGTCGTGGATGTACACGAAGGACCCAATTCTGTCGCGCGTGCGCCCAGGCGGCAGCAACAACCAAGAGGTCGAGGCCATCAAGAGCCCGCCCGCCCACCACCGGCGCCAATCAACAAACATCACGACCGTGTACAAAAAGAAGGATGGGATTTACTACGACGACTAGACGACGCCTCGTACTTTGTAAGAAGCTTGCACGAACTTTCAGCGTGTTGCGGTTGGAGGCGACGAGGGATTGGAAGCAAGACGTTGCCGCAGCGCCGATAGCTCGGCCATGCATGCCGCGACGTGGGCTGGCGAGACATGCGCGACGACGCGGACGCCACCCCGTGCATCGGCAAACAGTTGGAAAAAGTGGAGGAATCCCCCGGCAGCCGACTCGAGCTGGTCCACCGCGGAAGCAAAGCCGCCTACGAAAAGCCCACTTCTGTGAAGAAGCCGCGCTAGAAGAGGGTGGTGGACCTTGCGTGGGCATACGCAGCTGCGTGAAATTGTAGCGAGAGAGGTTCGTTGTCGACACGACGACGTCGGCGCCTTCGGGCGCGTGCCAGTACAGCTTGGGCCACGACGCTGCTTTCTTGTAGACGGCCGCAATCTCGCTCGCTGCGCTCAGCTTGGCCGAATCGATCGCCCGACGACACGCAAGCGCAAGCACGTTGACCGTTGGCGGCGGCGGGACATGCACCGCGTAAATCATGTTACCAATCGTGTTGGCTGGCAGTGGGGGGCAGAGCATTCGGCGGAAATTGACGACGACGCGGAGGTACGTGGTCTTGGTCGCGTCTTGGTTTGCAACGAGCTGCCAGCAGAGCGCCGAGACGACATCGTTCGTGCTCGCGCGTTCAAAGTTCGCAAGTGCCTTGAGCGCGTCGATGTCGTCTGGCGAGAGCCAAAACGCGATTCCTTGTACGCAGAGGTCGCCGCGGGCGCGGGCGACGGGGCGCGACGCTTGGGGCGTCACAAAGAGCCATGACGACGATGGCGTCACCGACGACAGACGTGCGTGCAAGTGCATATAGGGTCCGTTCCAGTCCACGATGTTGTCTGTTGTACATTGTGTGCCGCGTCCGACACACGCAGGAGAAAGTGGTAAAACGACGCGGCGTCACCAAGGCAATGGGCAAACTCGAACGAAAGCACCGAGCCCGAGTGATGCGCGAGATATGTCAGCGTGACATACACCAGCGGTGTCGACTGTTGGATCATCGCACGCACCGAGCTCGCATGCGTTGGATTGGCAAAGATGGTGCTGAGCGGCCACCGGGCCTGCCACATCGTTGCGCTCGACGAGAGAACGACCGCATCGAGGTGCAGCTCCGACTCTTGCGTGCAGAATGGAATTCCGCACCGGTCATTGTCCAGCTCGATGGCCAGTCGCGCCGCACGGTGGTCTTTGCCCGTGTGCCATTGCAACCGTCCGGCAAAGATGGGGTGACCGTCCAGCGCCGTTCGAATCGCGTCCTGGAGCATATCGGCGGCGATGACACCGGCGTATACAAGCGTGATTGGCAGCCATCGCGACGCCGAGAGAAGCTCAAGAGGGCCGAGGAGAAAGCGTCGTCGCGCCGACAGGTCACAGCGAGGCCGAAGGAGGACCGTCGCGCCGTTGTTCTCAGCGGCTTCACTGCCAACCATATGGACGTTAGAGACCCCGCAATGAAGGAGCTTCCCGGGCAACTTGAAGAAATACAACATGTGGCAATCCGATCTTTGCGTGGACTGCAGCATCCCACCAGATGCGTGTCCATCGTTGACTCCCGGCGCCAAGTACACGACGCACATGACAGCTCATACCCGTATGCACCTCGGTGCGGCTGCATCGCGCCCTGTCATCCTCGTCGTGACGTGTCCAGCGCATTATGGATGTCGCTGGTTTCCAGAATCTTCTGTCGAGCGCAGGATCTTTTGCGTGGTCGACAAGCTCGTGCGACGCTGAAACGGCGCTAGCAGATCGACACATTTCGTTTTCGGGACCGTTTCATCAATGACGATTGGACTTCGACCGGCCACCTTGGGTGACGCGGCAGGCGTCGCCGCTGTTGTCGCCGAGGGCTGGACCGCCTTCTCGAGCTTCTTGCCGTCGTCTTTTGTAGACGAGCAGAACCGCAGCCACTTGGCCCGGTTCCAAGAGCTCCTTGCGACATCGAATCCGAGCTCGACCATGGTGTTGATGGTTGCCGTGGATACGCGTGACGACGGCACCGAGGTGGTCGCTGGCGCCTGCACCGTGGGCACGACGCGCCAGAAGCCTGCGGCCATCAAGGACCTGTACGCTTACGAGTTGCGCTGCATTTACGTCCACGCCGCATACCACGGCCAAGGCCTCGCAAAGAAGCTCTTCCAAGAAGCTCTCCGCGCCTTCCACGTCCCACTCGACGCACCCATCTTTTGCAACGTCTTCCTCAAGAACGTCCGCGCCTGTCGCTTTTACGAAAAGCTCGGCGCTGTCGAGGTGTACCGCGAAGCCAACTCGATCTACAGCCCCGAGCCGGAAACGATCCTCACGCTTGCGTGGTCGCGGGCAGGGGATATTCTGACGCCACCGACGGCAGCTGGAGTGGCGAGCAAGTAGAATACGAGAGCTATTCATAAAACCCCCGATAAAACCAACAAGCAGACGACTCTGCAAATCACAGGTGGCGTCCAAGATCGTCCGGATAAAGCTCGCAACGCTTTAACGCGAAAGGCGGACTCGAAAAGGGCCAGACCAATGATCCGGATAATATTGACCGGATACGGGAGAGCATGGTGCAATCGGTGTGTACTTGTGTTTTGTATCATGTGTTTAAAACACATAAGACACACCTGAGAAATACACGCTGGGTGCCTCAGTATCCGGATTTCCATCGGGCCCACACCACACAGGAGATTCTGGGGCGGCATGGCGGCGCTGGTCGAGAAGCTCGTCCGGCTCATCGCTCGGTACATAGACGACGGAAGCGTCTTCTCGCATGCTCATGGATGCTAGGGCCTTCTACTCGGACGAGCATATCGTCGTTCTTGAGGCTCTCCTGCGCGAGCGCTTCCTAAAGGTACCCACCACGCTATGGGCAACTGGTCATGACGCGACCCTAGGACGACGAGATGGGCAATGCAGTGAACCTCCAGACGAAGCAAGTGCGCAAGATCTGCCATGATCTGGAGAAGGAAGACATGATCTCTCGGTGCGAACAGCATCAACGGCGAAAGATTGACCCTGGCCTGTAGCGAGGAGCTCAATGACAAGAAGCTCGGGGGCGCGTCCAAGGCAACGTATTGGTACGCGCGGCTCATGATGAGAGAACATGCAGCTAACGCTTAGCAGGTACATCGACTACAAGCACTTTGTTAACGTCGTGCGCTACCGCCTGTACATCATCGCGCACCACCTGAAGGAGAGCGAGCAGCTCGAGATTGAGCGGCAGACCTTTCGGTGCTCCAACGATGACTGTGGACGCGAATACACAGCCCTCGAAGCGCAGCTTCTCCTTACACCCGACGTCTACGAGTTCCACTGCGGCCACTGCAACTTCAAGCTCGTCGAGGTACGACCTCTCGTTTTCACCCTTTCTGCGCGTTCTATACCTCGCGTCTAGTGCGACAACAACGAGAAGCTCCAAACGATCAAAGGGCTTCTGGCCAAGGTGCTTGATTACCCCATCTGCTTTGCGGAAGGACTCATCGACGACTGGAATGCTAGTTTAAAGTCCAGCTCAACCGCCAAGAAGACATGCACGATGGCATCTACGAGTGCTTGGCGCGTATCAGCGAGTGGCAAAACTCGGGCCAGGCCCTTCCAAGGTGGGTACTAGATTACTCTATGGTGACGACACCCTATATATGGTAGCAATCTGCCGAGCGAGAACCGTGCCGCTGGTATCGGTGGGGCGTCCACAGCCAAGATGAACGGCCGCAACGGTGGTGGCGGCGGCGGTGGCGGCGGTGGTCCTGGCGGCAACCGTGGTGGCGATGAAAAGACCTCGGGCCTCTACGGCAAGTTTGAGGTACGCTTCTCCTTCCCTCCAGAGTCCTTTACGTAGGATGGATCATAGGACGCCAAGATCGTGATCGACATTGCTGAGAACGCCAACCAAGACGAGTACTCGACGCTGAACCCCAACAAGCCGGTACGATGCAATTGGATGTGGTATCATCGTTGTCAGCTACGGAGCGGTGTCTGTAGAAGGAAGAAATCAAGCTCCAAACGGCCAACTCGGGGCCAGCGATGCCCGAGTTTATCATGGGCAGCAAGATGAGCGACAACATGGCGGCCAAGTACAAGAAGAACGCAATTCCCGAGGTCCTAGCAACCAGTGCGTCCGCCGCGAGCCTCAACGCCGGTGTCAGTATGGGCCTCTCGTCGCGCGAGGCGGAAATGCGCGAGGAGGCCTTCCGTGAGGCATACAAGCGTGAAATGGAGCGGTACAACGAGATCAACGCGGCCGAGGTCGTCTGGGACTCGGTGAGTGGCAACAAGTGGGTTGACGCGGCCTCCAAAGAAGACGACGACCTCGAAGACATGGTACGCACCACTTGTTGTAGGCACCGTGTGATGGACATGTTCGTAGGAGTGGGAGTGGTGCGACTCGACGCAAGACGACACATTCGACGACGAGCAGCAAACCGTCATGGTGTCTGTCAACGGCTGTCCGACACCGATCGTGAAGCTCACGGACGACGACCTCATGCGCATGACGCGCGACGAGTATGCGGCCTTTTACCAGCTCTGCCGCTCCATGATGGCCTAACTATTGGAAGAAAAAGACAAATATGTATGAGATTGGTTGCGTCGCACAGTATTAGTCGCTATCGGAGCCGCTGACGTCGGGACTGCCAATGCCCTCGAGACCGAGCGGTGCAGCCGGCGACTGGGGCGCTGCGGACACGAGCGAGTTGAGACTTTCGTCGTAGACACCGCCAACCGCCATGAGGCTTTCCAAGCGCTTCTCTTCCTCGGCCTCCGAGTACGGACGGCGGTGGACGACGGCTCCCCGACGGCGCTTCTCGTCGCCACCAAGCTACACATGGCATGAGCTGCTGCACACAGATGGCAACGTACCTTGGTCTTCTTGAGCATAATGTTGGTCGAGAGACCGCAGTAGGTGGCCGCCGACGTGCCCGGCTTGAGCATGAGCATGAGTTGCTGCACGTCGTTCGGGAACTAGAGATGAAGCGATAGCATCCGAATGATCCATCGATGAGGACGTTGTACATGCGAGATGTTGAGAATGTAGTCGCGAAAAAACTTGAACTTTTCCGACCCTTCGTCGTCCGATTTCTAGATGCAGAATGAGCATGCTTGTCGAGTGGACGAGAGGGGCTGAGCGTACGTCGTCGTGGGTGGACGGGAAGAGGACCGAGCCGAGAAGGACGTCGCTGCCAGGCTGCGAGACCGTGACGACGTTGCGCAAGATGGACCGCGCCTCGCGCTCCTTGATATTGGCGTCGGTCGTCTCTTCGGAGGGCAAAATGTCGTACGAGAGGATTGAGTACACGTTGCTCGAGAGAAGCTCGTCGGGGAAGACGTCCCAGACCTCGGCCGCCTTGAGGTTCTTCTTGAGAGGATGCTTGACTGTCTCCTTGGTCGGGCAGTTGGTAAACGACTCTTCCGCGCGGACCTCGATGTCCTTGATGACCTGGAGCATCGACTGGTTCTTGTCGCGGATCTCGGTCTGGAGCTCGCTTTCGTTTTTAAACTAGCAGGCGCATGAGCATACGAGACGAGGCAGACGGGTCTATATGTGGTACCGCGTGGACGGCCTCGCTGAGATCCGTGGCCATGTACTCAGTACGGCGCAGCCACGAGACATGCGGGCGGATCTTGGCCTTGGTGAGGCTCGCGCCGTTGACGATCTCGGGCATCTTCATGAGCGCTTCGTCTTCCGGGTCCATTTGGGCGCCGACAGGGACCTCGTACTTCTCCGGGTCGATGAGGTCGACGGTCAGGCCAAGGTTGCGCTCGGGGTAAAAGTCCCAGACAAAGTCCTTCTCGAGCTGGTTGGGCTTGTACTTGATGAAGCGCTGCGGGTCCTGCGGGTATGTGACGAACTTGGCGTCGAAGGGCATGTCGGGCAGCGTGTTGCGGAACTCGAGCGTGCCGAGGAACTCGGACTGGCGCCCGAGGAGCACGCGGCGCTTCTCCTGCGCCTGCAGCTCCAGCACCTTGCGCGTGTGCTCCTTGCGCTCCTTGAGCTTGTCATCCTTGTACTTCTGGATCTTCCGCCGGTCCATGGCCTTCTTCGTCTCCTCGTCGCGGCTGCGCTTCTTGTCGTCCTTCTCCCGGCGCGGCTCCATCCTGCTCCTTGGACCAGCGGCCAGTAGCACGTCCCAATTTCAAACTCCTTTTCGGGACGTGTCTGTACAATTCGGACAGTGCCTATTTTAGGCGGCCATGCCGAATTTTGTTGCAATCGACCTCCAACCCAAAAGACACATTTGGTTAGCCTGGTTGCTCAATCCGCCTTTGGGTCTGGGAGGGTTAACGAGTCGGCCACGAGGCTCTAAGTACTGTCCTTGATCATGCGCTCGTGGGTCTCGTGGAGGCCCTTGAAGTACTTGACCGTCTTGACCTTGAGCTCGAGCGTCGCGTCTTCGTCGCACACTATTCGCATCGTCCAGCTCTCCGACCTGATGAGGTGATGATGGCCTACCGATCACGGCCTTCGTGTGAAGCTGGATCGAAGACACAGTCCACATGTGGTTGACGCCCTCTTCGATGCACTTGTAGAGCGCGTAGGCCTTGGAGTGGCCCGTGATGATCACGAGCACCTCGCGTGCGTCCATGACAGTGGCCACGCCGACCGTGAGCGCCATCTTGGGCACCTGCGCCATGTCGCCGCCGAAGAAGCGCGAGTTGGCGACGATCGTATCGTACGCCTACATTTCATATGAGATAGCATCTCGCTGCAGCTCTGACGCACCAGTGTCTTGACGCGCGTGCGCGACGCCAAGGACGAGCCCGGCTCGTTGAACGCAATGTGGCCGTCGGGGCCAATGCCGCCAAGGAAAAGTTCGATGCCACCGACAGCGGCGATCTTGGCTTCGTACGCAGCGCACTCTTGCTCGAGGTCCGGCGCGTTTCCGTTGAGGATGTGCACGTTGGCCGGTGGAATGTCAATGTGCTTGAAGAAGTTGGACCACATGAACGTATGGTAGCTCTCAGGGTGCTCCTCCGGCAAGTTGACGTACTCGTCCATGTTGAACGTCACGACGTTTTTGAACGAGATCTTGCCCTCGCGGAAGAGCGCGACAAGGCGCTTGTACGTGGGCAGGGGCGAGCTTCCGGTGGGCAGGCCTACGAGAGGTATGCCCGCTGGACAGTATGCGAGGGCTTACCGAGCACGAACGGGCGGTCAGCCGTCGGGGCAAAGTCCTTGATGCGCTGCACGACGTACGCAGCGACCCAGTCGCCGACGCGGGCAGCGTCTTGGGCGATGATCAGCCGCATATCCACTTCTGTGTTGCGAGCGGCCAGCGTCCGGATAGGACCAACCGGCGCGATCATCTTGGAAAGGGCAACTTCAACTTGGCGACGGACCGCAACGAGCGACGTGGCTGCAGTATGCGTCCATCTCTTCCTGAACCAGCTCGAGGGCAAGCACATGACGTCGTTGCCAGTCCCACACCTGAATTGCATGTCAGGAAGGGCCACATGTATGTGCTCGGTGGCGTTACTCGCCGAAACGGCGGCAGGTAGAAAGACTCTTGCGATGGCGAATGGCCCGACAAGTCATGCACTACGACCGCCGTCCCGCGTTCTTGTGCCAGCGTCGTGGTCGCCTCGGTGCCGCGTCCTTCTTGGCGTCGCCTACCTCGCGCTATCCATGGGCTGCAGTCTCTTGTACGTGCAGGTACTGACCGTGAGCTTTGCTAACGATCTGTGGTGGTCACACTACAATGCGACGGGCTACGAAGCTTTTCTTGTCGACGTGGCCAATGACGCGCTTCAGACGCGACCCAATGGCGCCTTGGACGTTCTCCATGCGCCAATGGACAAGCGCTACAGTGCCGACGCGTCGACAACGACCTTTTTTGCGACGTACGCGCGGCGGCTCGCGCTCGTCGAGCTCACGACGCTCGAGTACGCGGTCACAAATCTCCGAGCCCTTGGCGCGCTCTGGGTGCCCTACATGAATGTACAGCACTGCTGGGTGGACTTCAACCGGACGTTCGAGGTTGCCCACACGACTGCGCGGCAAGAACGCTGCGAGCGCAACTACCGGCGCAACGCAGCCGTGTACCTCGAAGCCACACTGCGCAACGTTGTCTGGGATGACTTTATCGCGACATGGGGTGGGGCCAGCGGGATGTTTACGATAGCCATCCAGCTCGCGCTCGAAGAGACCGCGGCGGGGCGGCGCTGGCTGCAGAGCACAGCGACAGCACGCGCCAGCACGCGCGTCGACGCCGAAGTCGCCTATTGGTCGGCGCACCACCTCGTGCGCTTCCAGCTCAATTAGCAAAACATTGTACAAACGGGCCTCTCGGAATCGTTTTCCATCACAAACGCTCTGGGGATGGACCACGTCTTTACTATCAAGTCGCTCTATCACCAGCCAGGGCCGCAGACGTCCATCAACCTGTACTGGGCCCCGTACAACGACTGGGATGTCTCCAAGCTCTCGAACATGAGCCTCGTGCGGTACAGCGACAACTGGATCGGCCCGACGGACTGGGAAGAGTTGGATCAGCTCCTCAACGCGACGGGTGGTCTCTCCGAGCCGCTGGCCACGTTCCACGACCGCGTCGGGCCGTACGTCTCGATCGATTTATATCTTGTGGACGTGCCGTCGTCGGTCATGACCATTTATGTTGCTTTTCAAGCGCTGCTGGGCAACGCCACAGTGCCTACCTCATCCCTCGTCGTCGCGCCAACGCCCCCGGCATGGGAGAAGACGCCATATGCCTTTATGGGCGGCAACCCCGCCTGCCTCTCGATGCCACGCTTCACCCCGTACGTGCAGCATCCTTTTAGCTACACCGACGACTGCTCAGGGAATGCGCCGTTCACCATCAACATGACAACCCATGGCATGCTCTTTGCGCGGCTCTGGGACAGCGCCAACGCCAGTGCGATCTGCGCCCTTACGGCCGACGCACCTGCCTGCGCTCGGATCCTCTCGGAGACTGCCACCTCGGCGCCCGACCTCGCGCTGGCGTCTCGGCTCTTGGCAGACGCAGCGACCGACGATATGGCGCATACGAACGCGAGCCTCATGCAATTTGCAATCGATGGCACTGGAACGTGGCGGCTGCTGCGTCAGCCATTGATGGCGCCGCCCTCAGACGCGTGGACGTTCTTTGGCTGGCTCCTCGTGCACGACTGGATCCTCGGCCGCCGCGAAGTCGTCGCGTTCGAAGGCGACGTCTCGTCCATCGTCTTGATCTCGGACGCGTACGAGCCGCTCGTGTATCCAACGAGCGGCGGCGATCGGTACATGGAGGTTGCGACGCGCTACATTGCCCATCTCATTACGACGTCCGTCTTCAATCGGGTCCTCGTTGCCGTCGTGGTTGTTTGCGTGTGCGTTCTCTCGAGGGGCGCCGTCGATGGAAGCAGCCTCGCCTTCTTCAGCCGCGTCGTTGGGTCTGTCTGGAGTGGTCGACCTCTCATCTTCTTGCAGGGCATGACCGCCATTGTCATCTTGAGCACGGCGCAGTTGACGCTTGTCCAGACCGCTGCGAGTGGCGTCACCCAGCTGCGATTCGCACCGCGACCGCTCTGGCGCACAGCGATCATCGCGGGGGAAGCCACGTGGGTCTGTTACGTGCTGCAAGAGGTGCTGCTTGTCGCTGTGGGTGGCGCCGTCACGCGGGCAGCCAATCCGTACAGCACAGCCTTTGTGTGGGCAACGTTTCTGCTTCTCGACGGTCTCTACCCTGTGGCGGCAATTGGCACCTTGAGCCGTACGTGCGTCAGCTACGACATGGACTACCAAGTCGACTGCCGAAGCGGAAACCTTCGCATTGGTGACATGCGCCGGGTCCTCTTGCTCGTTTCCATCGCTGTCGGCGTCCCCCTTGGCAGCATCGTCCTTGCTCGCTACTGGCGCAAAACGCCGCGCGTAGCACCCGTCTCGTTGGCGCCATCGACGCAGCTCAATTTGCACATGTGTGGCATCTCCCAAGCACTGCTGACGCTCCGGATGGCGGAGACAAGTCATGATGACATTGCCTACTTCTTATCGGGCATACTGACGTGGACGCTCCGGGAGCAGCGATACCTCTTTGATATCAAGACGTGGATCTTTGTCGATCCTGGGCGCAACGCCGCAGCGTCAGAGCCGTGGACCGGACCTTCTTTGGAGCCCCCTGCACCACAAGAGGCAAGTGGCGCGCGACGCATGATCGTGTCCGTTGCCGCCCTCGCGTACCTCGGAGCGACGATTGCTGCGAGCATTTCGTATATTCAAGTGTCGGCGGTGAACCTTGCGAATGACTTTTACTGGCCCCGCTTCAATAGCTCGGGCACCCACGTCTTCTTGGCCTCTTGGATCAATACCCAGCTCGTCCTCAATCGAACGCACCAAGGTCCGTTTCAATTGACTTCGTCCAGCGTCAACCTCTTCAGCGCCTTCAACGCGACGGCAGCAACTGTACCTGCAGTGTTGAATTACGCCGCCAAGCTCCAACACGACGCCTTTGCCACTCGCCTCGATGCTATCGTCGCGGGTCTCCGTGCGCTCGACGGCTGCGACGGGCCCTGGGTCTTTACTCCCTACTGCTACCTTGACCTGGAGAGACGCTGGGAAATGGCCAACTCGGCCACTCGCCAAGCGCGCTGCAGTGCGATGACCACGAACGGCGCCATCTACCTCGAGACGCTCGTTCGCAACGTCGACGCGCCGTCGTGGCGCACGTGCTGGGGCGACGCGTTCGACGTGGCCATCGGCTCGGAGCTCCGCCAGTCGCAAGCCGGTCGCGCGTGGCTCGGATCCGCTTATTTGACGCGGTCTCTTGCGATAGCCGACGAAGTGACTTATTGGCAAGATCACGGTATCACGTACTATGACACGCAGTGGCAAAACTACAAGCAGCTCGGTATGCTCAACAGCTACAGCATCGTCAACTGCTACGACGCGACGTATCCCTTGACGCTCCAGGCGCAAAATGGCTCGTACCGCTTCTCGAGCCAGACGAGCTGGAAGATGTACTGGGCGCTCGCCAACGACTTGTCGGCGGTCATGCGCAATGAGAGTGGTTTGCATGGTCTGTCTCTACTGCGATCGAGTGCCCGTTATGGCTTTGCGAACCAGTCGATGGAGGCCGTCTTGATGCAGAGTGGCGAGCTCACTGCGCCGTTCACAGCTGGTTTTGCTTTGGTGTCGGACGTCCTTGGTCCGTTCGGCTCGGTCGACATGATCTACGTGAGCGTGCCGAGGCTACTGCAAGAAACATTTGCAGATCTTTTGGACGCACTCCGTTCGACGCTTCGCACTGAGCCAAGTGCGCAAGAGCTTTTCAGTCGCATTGCAGAAACCCAGCGACTCTGGCCCGTGCCACCGGCTTGGTGGGAGGACTTTGCGTATGTGACGGGGGGCTCCCTTCTCTGTCTGGACGCGCTCCCCCCCGGATATTTGGAGGCCGGGCTCACGCGGTTCACGTCGTTTAGCATGTCGTGCAACGGCGCAGCGCTCTTCCTTGCGCGGCTTCGTCCGTCCCGCGAGCAGTTCGTTTTGGCCACGCTTCTGGCGCAGCTTTCACCCGCGTCCAACGTCTCCGAGATATGCGCGATCGACGTGTACAACGTCGACGCGTGCACAGCGTACATCGGTCTGGCGATTTCCATGCAAGTGGCACATCCTTCGATCCTCATCAGCGCGGCTGCCGTCGCCGCTGCACGCAACGTGGTGGGGAATGTCTCGTTTGCGATGTTTGCACAGAGCGACGACGCGTCGCCAGTCGTCTTGGCGACGCTGCCCCTCTTCAACGCCCCCGCATTTGATGTGTATACGTGGCTCTATCTCTCCGACTGGGTGCTCGGGAAGCGAGAAGTGGTTTCGTTTCAAGGCGACCAGAGCGCGATTACCGTGCTTCTCGAGCCAGAGAGTCTACTGCAGCAGCCTCCGAATGCGTGGCAAGTCCTCTCCAACGTAGCGCTCTACACCCGCGCCGGCGTCCTGTACATTACCTGCGTCCTGCTCGGCGTCGCGGTCGTTGTGACGTGCTACATCCTCGCGAGCCGCGGCGCGTTCGAGTGGCTCAACATGTTCGAGCTCAGTCGTGTCGGCGGCATCGTCTGGGTCGGCCGTCCGCTCTTGCTTCTGCGCGCCACGACGGCCCTCTCGGTGCTCTCGACCGCGACGCTCGAGCTGCTCTACGAACACAACGCCATTAGCGCGTTCCAGACGGTTCAAAACCCATGGTACACCACCTTGCTCGCAGCGAGCGAGGTCACGTGGCTCGTCGCCGTCGTCAACGACGTGGCCATGGCGCTCACGCAGGCCTACACGGCGCACTACGCGACCTTCAACAGCGTCGCCGTGTGGGCGACTGTCGCGCTCCTCTCGTTCGTGTCGCCCGTGACGCACACCGTGTCCTTGCAGCCGGTCTGCGACCTCGTGCAGCTCGACTGGCAGATTGTGTGTGCGTCCGGTCACATTGTGATTGGTCAGTGGTCGCGCTACGTGGCGCTCGTCACGATCGTCGTGGGCTGGAACGGCGCGAGTTACGTAAGCACGCGGCTGTGGCTGCGACAGCCGCCGCCGACGCACGGTCGGTCTGTCTTTCTCTCGTGCGGCGCCAAGTACCTCTTCGAACACCGCCAGTGGACGCACGGCGGCGTCTACTATCTGGACCGCGCATCCGCTGTGCTCACGGGGCTTCTCACGCTGCGCTGGCGGCGACAGCTGTACGTGTTTGACGTCAAGCTCTGGCGCATCTTTGCGCTGGCCGCTCCAGCCCTTCCAGTCGGTCATCCTTGGACGAACCGCTTGCAAGAAGGGATTCCGCTACTAGCGTAGTAGTAAAAAGCACTACGCAAAGGGCTTGAGGTAGATAATTAAGTTGTGCACTCTTTCATATCGGAAGGGTCGAGCATACATATCGACAGAGCATTGACCTTGGCTGCTCGTTTGGCATTGCAGAAAGACCGCGGGTGCGCTTTCTTGCGTTCATCAAGAAGGCGTGAGCACGTTCGATGGATTTGTATCGGTCGACACGGAGATCGCGTCGGTTGTCGGGTCCGTGTTGGTCTTGATGGCCCGGCGCTTGGATGGCCAAGAAGGCTCGTCGCTGCAGTGTGTTTCCAAGCAGCAAGCAGCGCTCAAATAGAATGTCGGGGTTCGCAACGTCGCCTGCGCTGTGCACTTGAGCTTCTCAACGACGCTACAAAAGTCGGCGCCACTTGGGCATTCTACCCGTCTATATCGTCGACTATGGAGCAGGAGTTATTGCCCGAGCTGTTGGGTCTGAGTACACTCCCACGCCGGGCTCTTTTTGACTGTCGGCTAAATCGAGTGAGCTCTCGAGGTATGATGAGCACCAAGTCGCAATGAAAAGGCAAACAGACAAACAACTGCTGATCTACCTTTCCCGCACGGCGTCCCTTTGCTATCGTGTTGGGCTCCAACTTGACTCTCTGATGGTCGTCGCCTCAACCAAGTGTACGAGGAAGCCATATATCTGGGTATATGCACGTGTTTCAAGAAATAGCTGGCCAATGTGCGGCAGTTCACCGGCACTTTGGCAAACTGTAGCTTCGTTAGATTATCTCTTCGGGTCCCATAGTGGTTTGAAGATTAACCATGTCACTGACTAGCATCTCATATTTCTGACACGTTGTTCGTGGCGGCAGTACACAAGAGAAGCGCGCAAAGGACGTCGACACAAGTTTATGCATGTGCCTGCGATAGCCGTTCTCGGAGTGCGCTCGTCAGCGCCATCCAGGATGACTCACGAGCACTTCTTCCGTGAGCGCTATGCAATATCGCCACCGACCTGGCATCTGCGTGCAACCCGAGGGCGTCGCAACAAAGATGCGCCAGAGCTTGACGTCAAACACGTACAGCTGTCGCCGCCAGCGCAGCGTGAGAAGCCCCGTGAGCACAGCGGATGCGCGGTCCAGGTAGTAGACGCCGCCGTGCGTCCACTGGCGATGTTCAAAGAGGTACTTGGCGCCGCACGAGAGAAAGACAGACCGACCGTGCGTCGCCGGCGGCCGTCGCAGCCACAGCCGCGTGCTCACGTAGCACACGCCGTTCCAGCCCACGACGATCGTGACGAGCGCCACGTAGCGCGACCACTGACCAATCACAATGTGGCCGGATGCACACACAATCTGCCAGTCGAGCTGCACGAGGTCGCAGACCGGCTGCAAGGACACGGTGTGCGTCACGGGCGATACGAACGAGAGGAGCGCGACGGTCGCCCACACGGCGACGCTGTTAAAGGTCGCGTAGTGCGCCGTGTAGGCCTGCGTGAGCGCCATGGCCACGTCGTTGACGACGGCGACGAGCCACGTGACCTCGCTCGCTGCGAGCAAGGTGGTGTACCATGGGTTTTGAACCGTCTGGAACGCGCTGATGGCGTTGTTTTCGTAGAGAAGCTCAAGCGTCGCAGTCGAGAGCACCGAGAGGGCCGTCGTGGCGCGCAACAGCAAGAGCGGACGGCCGACCCAGACGATGCCACCGACACGACTGAGCTCGAACATGTTGAGCCACTCGAACGCGCCGCGGCTCGCGAGGATGTAGCAGGTCACAATGACCGCGACGCCGAGCAGCACGCATGTAATGTACAGGACGCCGGCGCGGGTGTAGAGCGCGTTGTTGGTCGAGAGCTGCCATGACCCGATTTGCTCGGCCATCGGCTGCTGGAGGTCCGAGAGGTGCGTGAGAGTGTTCGAGTCGCCTTGAAACGAAACGACTTCGCGCAGACCAAGCACCCAGTCGGAGAGGAAGAGCCATGCATAGATATCAAAGTCAGACGCGTGGAAAAGAGGCAAATGGGCAAGCTCGGTCGCCGCGCTCGTGTTGGCGTGCGCGTACAGCAGCAGCTCGATCGAGAGACTCGCGACTTGCGCTCGAACGGCTCTCATGTCAAGTGGCGTCAACACGTGGTCGTTGGCAAATGCAATGATCGGGGGTAAATAGGCGTGGCAAGGCCCCGCATTCGATGGCACAAGGTCGCAGACGTCGCGGATCGATGGCATGATGTCGCGGGCCATAGCCAGCGCGACTACATACTGCTCGACCGTCGGGTTGAGCGCTGCGACAAAGGGTGCAACGGGGTTGCAAGGGAGCGAGAACGAGAACTGGGTGGGAAGCCCCATATGGAGTGCGCTTAGGCTCGTTGTGTCTGGACACAGCGGCGATCCACCAGAGTTGAAAGAATATGATTGCATCCACGCACGGGGTATGGGCGCCAGATAAGGCATCGCCACAAGGTCGGCAAATTGCATCTGGACCTCCGCGTCGCCGGCGAGTGATGTCTTGAGACACTCCAAAAGATCTGCAAATGTTTCTTGCAGTAGACTCGGCACGCTAACGTAGATCATGTCGACCGAGCCGAACGGACCAAGGATGTCCGACACCAAGGCAAACCCAGCTGTGAACGGCGCGGTGAGCTCGCCACTCTGCATCAAGACGGCCTCCATCGACTGGTTCGCAAAGCCGTAACGGGCACTCGATCGCAGTAGAGACAGGCCGTGCAAACTACTCTCGTTGCGCATGACCGCCGACAAGTCGTTGGCGAGCGCCCAGTACATCTTCCAGCTCGTCTGGCTCGAGAAGCGGTACGAGCCATTTTGCGCCTGGAGCGTCAAGGGATACGTCGCGTCGTAGCAGTTGACGATGTTGTAGCTGTTGAGCATGCCGAGCTGCTTGAGTTTTGCCACTGCGTGTCGTAGTACGTGATACCGTGCTCTTGCCAGTAGGTCACTTCGTCGGCAATTGCAAGCGACCGCGTCAAATAAGCTGATCCGAGCCACTCGCGACCGGCTTGCGACTGGCGGAGCTCCGAGCCGATGGCCACGTCGAACGCGTCGCCCCAGCAGGTGCGCCACGACGGTGCGTCGACGTTGCGAAGCAGCGTCTCGAGGTAGATGGCGCCGTTCGTGACCATCGCACTGCAGCGCGCTTGGCGAGTGGCCGAGTTGGCCATCTCCCAGCGTCTCGTCAAGTCAAGGTAGCAGTAGGGGGTGAAGACCCAGGGCCCGTCGCAGCCGTCGAGCGCACGGAGACCCGCGACGATAGCATCGAGGCGCGTGGCAAAGGCGCCGTGTTGGAGCTTGGCAGCGTAGTTGAGAGGTGGCGCAATCGTCACTGCGGTGGCATTGAAGGGCTTGGGCAGGTTCACATGCGGCGCCGTGAGTGCTGTCGTGTTGGGCTGAGCATAGAGAAGAAGCTGGAGCTGGATCCAAGAGGCCAAGAAGACGTGCGTGCCCGTGGTGTTGAAGCCGGGCCAAAACAGATCGTTGGCCAAGCTCACGGCCGACACTTGCATGTACGAGACACTGGCCGTGATCGCACTCACAACATAGACAAACCCGATCGCTCGAAAGATACGCGGCGCGGCGACGGGCACATCGCTCGACGCCACGCATTGATCGACGGGCGGACCCGCTTTGGCGCTCTCGAGTCGCAGAAACGTCCACGTCTTGATGTCAAAGGTATAGCTACGATCCCAGAGGCGCCACGTGAGAATGCCCGACATGCACAGCGCGGCGCGATCCGTGCCGTCGCTGGGATACCGGAAAAGCGCGCGCGAGAGCCCGCAGAGATGGGCGTCGTACTTGGTGACGTTCGAGACGTCGTGGCGACGCACGCACGCACCCAGCACCAGAGCCGCCAGAGGCACTGCGAGGTAGAGGACGACGCGGTAGGCGCTGCCAATGTCGATCGTGCCGCTATGACAGACGAGAAAGGCGTCGATGTTTTCGCTGTAGCACGCCCGCTCTAGCGTCAATGAAGGCGCCACGGGCCACGCGCGCTCGAGCGCCAGAAAGAGCGCAAAAGAAACGAGACTGGCGCGAGGCAGCTCGGACCGTGCCTGGTGTGGGCTGCGCACCAACAGCAAGACGTCTTGCAGCACGTAGGTTGTCCAGGTCGCTTCGCCCGACAGCAGCGCCGCCTCGGCCCAGCTGCGTGGCGTCGCGACGAGGCGGCTCGTACCAGACGATGTCTCAACGAGGCTCAGCGGTGCCGTGCTCATGAGCGCAATCGCACTGAGCCCGCGGAGATAGCTGAACGGCCTGCCAATCCATACCGAGCCGACGATGCGGTTGAAGAAGAAGGCGTTCGCTCCCGTGAAGCGCCCGCGGGTCATGTAGACAAGCACCGCCGCGGCGACGACGACATAGAGGAAATTCAACGCTGCCAAGAGATGCCAGACGTGCATCGTCGCGCCTTCCATGCTGCCACTGCTCGTTGCATACTGCACTGGCTCGTACGCGTTGGAGATGAGTACGAGCGTGCCAGCGTCGCCTTCAAACGAGACGACTTCGCGACTGCCGAGGATCCAGTCGTGCAGGAGCAGCCAGCCATAGAACTGCGGCCACGACGACGGATCGTTGTCAGCCAGGATCCCTTGTTGCAGCAGCTGCCACGCGCCATCGGCATCGGTTGCGATTTGGACGAGGCTAATGTTAAGCGCCGCCGTCTCGGTGGTTGCATTCTGGCGCAGAAGCGCATGGATGGTAGATGTGCTCTGCGCAGTCTGGAGCACCTGCACACACTCGGGGGGCTGCCCAAGGCACAGATCATGTGGCGGCGGGGTGGAGGTCATGCTATGTGCAAACTGGGCTCCTTGTCGCGTGAGTGCCACTGTCAACGGTTGCGGCAGCGTGCTACAGCTGTCGTCGAACGAAAACGGACGTTGCGCAAACGTCGTTGCGCTCGGCCCTTGGACGCAGAGCGGGCTCCCCGTGTAAAAGGTCGCCTTCGCCCACGCTTTAGGTTGAACCTGCAACGCGATGGCCGGGGATGACGTGGCATCGCCTGCGAGTGCCACGTACGCTGCGCGGAGGCTTCGTGGAACACCGATGAGAAAGGCGTCGATCGAGACAAATGGACCCAAGTGGGCGCGGAGCGTCGCCGACGGCGCAGCAAAGTCGCCGTCTGCGTTCATATTGCCGTTGATAGACTCGAGGCTGATGTTGGCATTTCGAAAGTCGTTGGGCGCTCCAGCGAGAAGACTGGCGTTGAGAAGCGTGAGGCTCCAGAGGTCGTTGATCGCACCCCAAAAGAGGTTGACAGACGTACCAGGGCCCGGCCAGTGGTCGAGCGACTTGATTCGGAATGTATGAGGGATGCCCATTGCGTTGCGAATCGCCATGGACTCGGTGATACCGGTTTGCTGGAGGTTTTGCCACTGAAGCGTAAACGACGTCAAGGCAAACGACTGCCAGTACGCGAGCTCGGCCTCGACGCTAGTGCTGCCGCGCGCTCGCGACGTGATCTCGAGCCAGCGCTGGCCGCGCGACGAGGCAGCGAGGCCGGCCTCGAGCGCGACTGTAAACACGTTGCCTTGACCGCCCCACGCACCGATAAAGTCGGCCCAGACTAGGTTTCGAAGCGTCGCCTCGACGTAGACGGCGGCGTTGCGCGCATACTTGATATCGCAGCGGGCTTGACGCGCCGCCGTGTGGGCCAGCGCAAAGTGCCGTTCAAAGTCCACGTAGCACCACTGTGTACTCACTTGCAGCGCCCAGCTGGCGCTGAGCGTCCGCAGGTTGTCGATGGCGTACGAGAGCGAGGTCAGCTCGTGCAAGACGAGCTCGCGCGCGTACGTTGGGTACAGAGTCGTGGTCGCGTTCGCGTCGACATAGGTCTTGCGCGTGCGGAGCGAGAGCAGGTCCGCGGTATACGTCGACGAGTGGGCCATGAGCAGCGCGTTGCTGACGTCGGCGAGGAAGGCTTCGTGGCCGCTAACGTTGTACTGCGGCCACCACAGATCGTTGTTGGCGCTAAGCGAGAGCGTTTGCGTGTACACATGGCTCAGAAGCGCCGAGAGGACGATGTACACGATGCCAAAGACCACGAGCAGCGGACTCTGCGGCACGACTGCGGTCGTCGGCAGTACCTGCGCCATGCAACCGACCGAAACGCGTTTCGTCCAAATTCGAACCTGAGACAGGCGAATCCTCGTGCGATAGTGCAATATCGGTCGTCGGTGTCGGCCACGGCTGTCGCTTATCGAGTCCGGAAGCGGGCGAATACCGACAGCACCCAACACCCCGACGCCGACCTCGCTTGACGTTGAGATGGAACCAAACTCGCAGCGACAGCAAGACGCCCGCACTCAACCGAGTCGTGCCGACCTCGTCGCATGTCGTTGTCGTTCAACTCGGCACAAAATGCCCGCTAAACAAGGCAACGTCGAAAGGGACTTGGTTGTTTGAGAGACAATCTGAGGCGTGCAGATGTCCTAGCATAGGCAGCAACCAATGTATACTATTGTCCCATCGATGCGAGACGTAAAAGCTCCTTCTCTCGGGAAGGATACACTAAAAGCTAGGGTGCTACTAGTATCTGGCACTGCCTTTACAGTGGCTGTCCAAGAAGCGCCAGTGCACTGAACGTAGCGTCTCCGCCAAGGGTCTTGAGCGCCGCAAACTCGCTGGCGAGCAGGGCCGTCATCGCGTCACTCGTCATCGCGTCAGGCAGCGGCGCTTCATTGAAGCGGAAGTAAGCGGGCTCGCCTTCGGCACTGGGTGTGACGGCCACGCCGTAGCCGCGCAATATGGCCAAAGCGCACTCCGCATCGTCGAGGCGCAGAAAGCGCGCCAGGTCCGCGACGGGAAATCGATCTTGCTTGGTGTACGCCTTGGCCAAGACGACCATTTGCTGGTGCACGTCGGCTCCGATCTTGCGAAAGCGCAGGGCACGTGCCAGCAAATTCGTCTCGAGCGAGGATGGCCGCGCGCTCAAGTACGGCGCCGGCGTGCACAAAGCGAGGGTCGATCGCCACGTGGCATCGCCAGGTCGCTGCGCGCAGGTCCGAAGATCGTACGCAAAAGTCGCGCGCGTCTTGGTGCAGCACGAGGTAGAGGCGCCGGAACTCGACCGACGACTCGCGAAGAAGGAGCAGCACCGATGCGAGCTGGTCCTCGAGGAGGCGCCGGAACTCGACCGACGACTCGCGAAGAAGGAGCAGCACCGATGCGAGCTGGTCCTCGAGGAGCTTTTCGAGTGACGCATACGGCACAGATCCCGACCGCGTCTCGAGGCGCAAGATGCACTGGGCGAGGATGTAGAAGCGCGCAATGGGCTGGAGAACGTCGAGGGCAAACGCGCCTTGCAGCGTCAAGTCGCTCCGCACCGCGCGGAACCGGTCGTCGAGGAAATGGTACAAGTCGAGCGGCAGCGTGAGCTGCGACGGCAGCAAGCTCAAGAGATACGCGGTCGTCTCGACCAGCACGTGGACGGGACGCACGTCGTGGGGCTTGATGACGGTGCCCGCAGCCGACCGGCGGAACTTCTTCACGGGCAGGTACGGTGGCCGCTCGTACTTGCTGCATGAGTGGTGAGGAGGTGCATGTACCGGACAGTCGACTTACGAGAGCTCTTGCATCTTCCGGCGCTCCTTGGCCTCATGCAGCGGGCAGAAGCCCAAGCATGTCCCGACGAGCATCGACATAGCCGTGGTCTGGTTCCGTGTCACTCGCTCAAATGTCCACTTGCCGATCGACCGCGTTTGATTGGCCAATAATACAAGCTTTTAACCAATCACCATCGAGGACAGCCGGACAGAGACATCCATTTCGGTTTAGCGTTGACACGAACAGGATGACCGAGCTCTACACGGAGGCGCGCAGCCGGACCTGCGTCCAGCCCATCCAGGTACGACCTCCCATGGCGTCATGGGCTCAACCACGCGCAGGTCGTCGGCGTCTCTCACGACTCGCCGCTGTCGTGGTCGCCGTCCGGGCGGCGCCTGGCCTTCGTCGCTGGCAACAACAGCATCTTCGTCTGCGCGTCGACGGGCACCGCCGATGGCGTCGTCCTCGAGAAGATCGTCCCGCTCTTCAAGAAGGAGGTGCATGTCGTCATGTTCTTCGCGGACCGCGAAGACCTCTTGCTCGTGGCCGGCGCCGAGGGCCTTGCGTTCGTCAACGTCGAGACGGGCGACGTCGCGCACCGCATCGGCCTCGGCGAGGAGAACAACCACGAAAGCGACATTACGTGCGCGACGTGGCTCTACGACGGCCTCATCCTCGCGACAGGCTCGAAAGACACGACGATCAAGCTCTGGGCGCGCGACCATACGGTGCCCACCGAGTGGCTCTGCCTCGAGACGCTCGCCGCGCACAAGGCGCCGCTGCTGACCATGACGTTTAGCGCGCACACACACGCGCTCTTTACGTCTGGTCGCGACTCGTCGATCAAGAACTGGGACGTGCGCAGCTTGCACCCGAACGCGATCCAGAAACGCAAGGACGACGGGAGCATCTCGTGCAGCGTGTCGTCGTCCATGGAAGGTCACCAAGGCGACGTCGTGACGCTCACCGTCACGGAGAATGGCAAGCTCCTCTTCTCGGGCGCGCGCGACAACACGTACCTCGTCCTTGCTGCTGCAGCGTCAAGATTTATGTGTCTCTCTAGGATCAAGGTATGGAATGTAGCGCAGCACCGCGAGATCCGCATCATCAAGGGCCACACGGGCGACATTCGCCGCATCATTCTGCTCAACGACGAGCAGCACATGTACTCGGCGTCGGCCGACGGCACGATTCGGCTCCTCAAGCTCCTCGATGTCGTGCAGGACGACGAGACCATCTTGTCGGCGGAGGACCTCGAGCGCGATCGCGAGGCCGCCGACAAGCTCGCGCTTGAAGAGATCCTCGGCGCGTCCAAGTCGGACATGGCGTATGCAGCGGGCATGATCAACCCACTCGCGATGCCCCGCGACGAGCTCTTGATGACGCTCAACGCGCACGACGAGCACGTGTTTCGGATGGAAGTCAACCCGTGCGTGCCGCTGTTAGCGACCGCCGGCAACCACGAGGTGCGCATCTGGAGCATCGACAACATTGCCAAGCCCGTGCTTCTGAACGAGTTTGTCGCGCACACGGGCACGGTCACGTCGGTCTCGCTGCTGCACGAGGACAAGCACCTTGTCTCGTCGTCGCTGGACGGCCGCATCCATCTCTACAACGTCGGCAGCATCCACCGCGAGGCCAAGCTCGACGTGTACGGCTCGGTGGGGCGCTGGCGCTGACGCCGGACCAGCGCCTCCTCTTTTGCTCGGGCAACGACTATGACATCCGCGGGTTCGTCGTGCAGGACGCGAACATTGGTGCCCAGTGCGTCGTCGAGCTCACGGGCCACGCGGGCAAGGTCTACTGCATGGCCTCGTCGCCCGACGGCACCGTCCTTGTGAGCGGCGCCCACGACTACAGGTATCGAGATGGATGACTTTCAGTCGCTCAGCCTTGGATCTAGTTTGTGCGTCTGGAAACTCGGGGCGCTCAACCAGAGCTACCAGGGCGCGAATGTCCCACGTCCCGCTCCTCAACACGGTCGACGCCGAGATCAAGACGCTGTCGCCTGCAAAGAAGTTCAACTCGCCGCACCAACTTTGCCGCCGCCTTCAACGCGCCCAGCAGCAACGAAGGCGTGCGCCTCGCCACCTGCGGCAACGACCATGCGATCAAGCTTTGGCGGCTGCGCGGCCACGCACTCTCGGAAGGCGTCCTCATCCCGGACGCGCATTTAAGCGTCATTAGCTGCCTCACGTGGGGCAAGCACGCGTCGAGCCACCTCCTCTTCTCGGGCGGCTGGGACCACACGATCAAGGTCTGGGACCTCACGGTTGACACGCGAGCTCCGTCGGCGCCGATTGGAACACTCCACGGACACAAGGGCCGTCTCTCGAGCCTCCAGGTCACGGACGACGGCCAGTTGCTCGTGTCGACGGCCGCCGACGGCACAACCAAGCTCTGGCAAGCCGTTGCGCCCTTCCAGCTCCTCTGCACGTATGTTGGCGCTGTCGAAGGCGGCGCGAGCTCCCTCGCAGTCGGCCGCAACATCATCGCGACGGGCTACGACGACGGGATGATTCGCGTCTGGCCGCTCATGCGCAGCGACGGCAGCGTCGACGCCGAGTACGACGGTCTCTTCTTGACGCCCGACGAACTCCAAGTGCTCACGACGCGGTCGCATGTGTCGGGCTCGACGCGCAAGAAGGGCGCATTCTCGCCAACGTCTGCGCCCTCGCTTTTGTAATCCTCCACGACGGTGGTGCATGTTCACAGAGGGTATTCAGCAACTAATGCGTGTGTAAAAATGCTGTCTCTCCACGGCGCAGGATCGGATACGCACTCTTCTTCTCGGCAACAATCTAGTTTCTGCTAGGCGGTCGTCCCATACGACGGGCGCGGGACGCTCGCAACACGCTTGGTCGACGCGTGTATGACCATGGACGTGCCGAGGATCACGATCGCACTCCCCGCGACAGTGAGGAGCCCGGGGACGTTGGAGACGCCAACTGCGATGCCGAGACCGACGGCGAGGACAGGCTCCAAGAGCATGACGATCGAGACCACGATCGGCTCAAAGTACTTGAGCACGCGCACGTAGCCCATGCCGCCGATGAAATCACAGACCGTCACGAGGTACAGCTCGAGCGGGAGGCGCGTGAGATCCACCCAGCCAAAGAGGCCGTGCGTTGGGTCAGTCGAGAGCGAGACGGCGTCCGTGGCGTAGAGAAGGGGGAGGAGGAGGAGGCACACGGTGCACAGGTGCAGCCACATGAAGACCATAAAGTCCATCGTCTCTTGCGTGCGCACTTGCTTGGCGTGGGTGAGGTACACGGCGGCGCCGATCGCACCAAGGAAGGCGACCGCGTCGCCGTGGACGCTCGGTCCGACTGCTTTTGTGCGACTCTGCGTGTGGTCGAGCGCCGTGACAACGCCGCCAGCGATGCCGAGAACGGTCCCAACGCCTTCTTGGAAAGCGACGGGGCGGCGTCGCAGTATCTTGCCGAGCACGAGGACGAGCGAGTGGCTGTTGTTGAGGATGTACGCATGGTCCACCGACGTGTGGTCGAGCGCGTAGAGGAACGTGGCGTTCCAGAGACTGTAACCGGCACCGCATAGGAGGAGCGCATGCGATGGCGGCACGGCCACCGATCCGTTGAGAATGCCGGAGAGTTTGGGCAGACAGAGGAGCGTCGTGACGCAGCAGGTGCCACTGACTTTCCAAAAGAGCTTGAGGAACGGCGCGACGCCCGTCATGAGGTCGAACGCAACGCCCAAGGACGAGATCGTGCAAAAGCTGCACACGAGCAGGCCAAAGCCCACAAGCGGCACGCCTGGGCTGCTCGTCGGAATCGGCGCGAGGAGGCGACTGGCCTCGGACGCCTTGCGCGGCCGAATCTCAATAACAAGATCAGTCTCCGACTCCGACTCGGTCGCATACAGCGAGTCGGCGCGCAGCTTGGAAAGGACGCGCGGGCCGACGCGAATGCTGCTCCCCGAGACCAAGGCCATGGTGTCTGCTCTGGTCCGTGGCTCGGATCCAGTACGCGCGCCGATTGGCTGGTCAACGGTCGCGTCCGGATACGGAGTGTGGGGACCAATCCCATCGCGCAAATGCGATCCAATTGAACCGTCACGTTCGGAGCGATGCACGGGGTCTTGGCAGGGTCGAAGAGCTTGATGGTGTACCGGTACCCCACGTGCTCAACGTGCGGAGTGGCATGCCTGGTGCATGGCTGATACAGGGCGGCGGCATGTGGTGTCGATCCACATCCTGCGCGTCAAGTCAACATGTCGGGTTGTGCTGCCGTCGCCCGTGGGTTCCTTTGAAATGATGCGCGAGAGAGGGCGTAGGCGCGCGACTGGTGCCGACGAAGACCATGCTGGTTTCTAGATTAAGCAAGCAGACAACATGACAATATCGGTCATAGCTCTTGGCGACATCAACAATGAAGACAGAGCCACGTCGCTGCTCTCGTCGCGCTCGATGAACCGAGAGACGAGAGGATGTGCTTGGAGCTCATACCATTTCCGTATCGCCTTTTAGTACGTACGTACATATGTACGTGTACAAGCAGGCGGACAAAGGTCATTTTGTTGAGGACCTTGGCGCGGCGGCGTGCCGCGCGACGGTGGAACGAACGGTCGACCGGATCTGCGGCACGCGCCAGCTGGCCCGCGCAATTTGATTGGCCGTTTCGTATCCAACGCGCCTGTCTTTCCAGCAACTTCAAGCCTTGTGGCGACGGCATTTGTCGACACTCGACCTTGCACACAAGCCGCCACCATGACGGACAGCAGCAGCGAACTCAAGGTGCTCGTGACGCTCTCTCGTCACGGAAGCCGCGCGCCCAACGCGATCGCCAAGCGGCTGTGTCCCAAGAACGCCGCCAACGCGCAGGCGTACCAAGTGCCGCCGGCCCAGCTCACGGAGAAGGGCATGGAGCAACTCCGCCTCGCCGGCGACCACATCCGGCACGAGTACGTCGAGCGCCAGAAGTTTCTGTCGCCGTCGATTGCCGGCCCCGAGCGACTGCATTTCGAGACGTACTTCCGCGCTGACTCGGCCGACCGCTGCGGCCAGAGCGCGCTCTCGCTCGGCTACGGCCTGTACCCGGACAAGACGGGCCCGAAAGGCTTTTCGAAACAGCCCATCGCGATCTACATGCAGCTCCTTCAGAACGAACACGAGTTTGCCGCGACCGAAGGGCCGTGCGCAGCCGTCGCCAAGGCCGACGACCTCCGCTACGAGCAGAGCCGCGCGCAGGACCTCCTCCGCGAGAAGAAGGCGCTTCTCGACACTGTTGGTGCGCTCTGCGGCGTGGACATTCCGTCGATCCCAAGCATGCCCCACGGCGAAGACGTCATCACGGGCATCAAGGACATTGCCGACGCCTTCACCTTTGACGCACAAGCCGGCCTCCCGCCGTTGCCGGGCCTCACGCCGGAGGTTCGCGCCGAGATGGAGCAGCTCGCGTTCACGAACCTCATGGAGCGCTACTACTCGACGCCCGAGCAAGTCACGTACTGGGTCGGCGGGTTCGGCGACCTCTTGCTTAAGAACCTCAACCAAGCGACGCAGCCGACACCGCTCGCATACAAGTACTACTCGTACCACGGGCACCGCGAGCTGCTCCACGGCCTCGGCAAGCTGCTTGGCTGGGACTTTCACTTTGACGGCCTCCCGGTGGCGCTCAACACATCCTCGCTGCACCCCGGCACGACCATGACGTTTGAGGTCCGCGAGCGCAAGAGCCACCTCTTTGTCAATACGTTTGTGTGGTCGCCTCAAACCGGCCGCGACGCTGTGCGGCTCACCAAGTGCTCGGCGATGGACTGCCCCCTCGACGAGTTCAATGGCATCTTCAAGTCGCAGCTGGAACTCACGGGCTCGTACCTCGATATTTGCGCGCCAAAGGACACGCTGGCGACGAGCTCCGTCGACGACGGCGCGGCGATCGAGGACTACGACTCGATTCTGCTCACGGTCGCGCCTTTCATCGCCCTCGTGGTGTTTGTGGCCATGGCCATCCACAGTGCCACCCGCCGCACCCAGCGCCACGTCGAGTACCGTGGGCTGCCATAAGAAAAATAAGAATTAAATAAAAATTGCACCCAGCATTGCATTGACGGTCTTGGCGAGGATTGCAGCGCAGGTGCTGCTGCTTGCCACGACACTGTCGAGCACCTGTCACCCATGGGGATTACTACAGTGTATAAACATGACAAAGCTAGACGAATGGCCATCCACGCAGGTGATTGGGTGATCGGTGATCGGCGATGAAAAAGAGAAGCCGCCTTCTATTTTTGCCCGTTTGGCGTCGCGACCCTTCAGCGAAGAGCCACCTCGTATCCTTGCAGCGCTATGGACACTATCGATCTCGCCAAGCAGGAGGGCCCGATACGACGAGCACGCCAAGAAGGCCATTACTGTTTAAATAGCCTATCGCGCTCTGCAGGACTGAAAGCACGCAGTCGATGACCGTCATTTTGGTTTCTGGGTCGTGCAGTGGTCGCGTATCTGTATCCGGATTTATGGAATCTGACGCGACACTCTGTCGCCACCAGTCGTCGCTAGCGTTCTTGTTGCGAGCGTCCAGACCCGACGAAGCGGGCTACAGCAAGCCCTAGCATCGTCAACGCGCTAGGCACTTGGCGTTCATGTGATCTTTGGTTTCGCTTGCTTGTCGCCTATTTTTACAATTGCCGTTCTAGATCCTGCCATTTGCGCGTCGCTGATTGGCTGGAATCGGTGATTGCCATCCGCCCACTTTGCACTGTGGCCACACCCGCGGTTCTTTTATTCGGGTATTTTTATGTTGTATACCAATCGCAAGTACAGTGCGATATTTAAAAAAATAGACGGCCGATCCGGTCCGAGATCCATTTTGCATTTTGGTTTTTCTCGTCGTGGGCCCAGCATGTCCACCAGCAGCAGCAACGAGACGACGACGGCGGTCGTCGGCGACAGCGAGCTCCGCCTCGTCGTGAGCCTCACGCGCCACGGCAGCCGCGCGCCCAACACGATCGCCAAGTCGCTCTGCCCCAACAACCTCGGCAACTTTGCCAAGTACCACGTGCCACCCGAGCAGCTCACCGAATATGGCATGGAGCAGCTGCGCCGCGCCGGCGACCACATCCGCGCCGAGTATGTGCACAAGGCCAAGTTCCTCTCGCCCTCAATCAACGGCCCGGACCACTTTCACTTTGAGTCGTACTTTCGCGCCGACTCGGCCGACCGCTGCGGCCAAAGCGCGATTGCAATGGGGTATGGCCTCTACCCGGACGGTACGGGCCCGAAGGGCTTTGAGAAGCAGCCCATCTCCGTCTACATGCAGCTCCTCAAGAACGAGCACGAATTCGCCGCGCCCAAGGGCCCGTGCAAGGCGGTCAACAAGGCGGACATCAACCTCTACCAAACAACACGCGGCGCCGAGCTCATTGAGCAGAACCGACCCATGCTCGAAGCGATCGGCAAGCTCTGCGGCGTGAGTGTGTGGGACATTCCCAACCTTCCAGACGGCGAGGACATCATCACGGGCATCAAGGACCTTGCCGACATGTTTACCTTCGACCAACAGCAGGGCCTCGAGCCCCTCGCCGGCCTCACGCCCGAGCTCCAGACGCAGATCGAAGAGCTCTCGTTCACGCACTTGATGGAGCGCTACTACTCAACGCCTCGCCAAGTCACGTACTGGGTCGGCGGCTTTGCGGACCTTCTCCTCAAGAACGTCCATCAGCCGACGCGGCCGACGCCCGATGAAGGCGGCTTCAAGTACTATTCGTACCACGGCCACCGCGAGATGCTTCACGGTCTCGGCAAGATGCTTGGCTGGGACTTTCACTTTGAGGGTCTTCAGACGGCGCTCAACACATCGTCGCTGCATCCCGGCACGACGATGCTTTTTGAGGTCCGCGAGCGCAACACCAAGTTCTTTCTCAACACGTTCCTTTGGTCGCCCAAGACGGGCCGCCAAGCCGTGCATCTCGCCAAGTGCTCGGCCCTCGACTGCCCCCTCGACGAGTTCGCTAGCATCATCACCAACCACATTGCCGAGACGGGCACGTGGCAGCAAATCTGCAACTTTGCTCCCTCGACCTTTGCGCCAGTCCACCGCGTGACGGTCGCACCGGCGGCGAACGCGAACGCGGCGCCCCAGTACACGTTCCTCCTCCCGACCGTTGGCGGCCTCCTCGCCGTCCTCGCACTCCTCGCCATGTTGGTCCACCGCGTCATCAAGCGCCGCGACACGGGCTACAAGGCCCTGGCCTAGACGTCTACATAACTAGTACTGTGTTAAAGCACCCATATTGCCTGGCGCCTTCTTCCTGCCAAGTCCACGTCAAGCATCGAGCATGCAACGACGCACGGGCGTGTGTGTGCGGCACGGGCTACGGGCAGTGGGCAGTGCAGGTCCAAGTGTCTTGAGGGGTACCAAGGGTTATTAAGTGGCTGGCTTATTGGTCGTCGTCGCGTCGTCGTGAACGTTCTCGTCGGCCAGGTGCGGGTTCTCCAGCAGCGGGTTGTAGCTCTCAATCATGTCCCAGTACTGCTCCACGTGCTTGGCTTCGAGCACCTTGCGCGCGGTCGAGGCCGTTTTGCACTCTTGAAACTTGAACGACGCAAACGCCCGCTTGGCCACAATACCCTTCCACACCAAGTAGCACTTGGCCTTCTTCTTGGCTCGTTTGGGCTGCAGCGCGTCCGACATACTCTCGTGCGCAACTGTCGCCTCCTCTTCCTCGTTGTCGGGTAACGGGACGTCGTTGGCGTCCAGCGATTCTGCCGGCGGCGCGCGGGGGGGCGGGCGCTTGGCCCAGTCGATGCGTCGGCACATGAGCTTGATGTAGCTCTTGATCGACTTGGGCCCGCCCTCGACGACAACGAGGTTGAGCTCCGGGTTCTCCTTGACGGTCACAACGGCACCCGTGAGGTGCAGCTGCTGCGCGTTCACGTCCACCTTGAACTGGTGCTGCGGATGCGAGAGGTCGGGCGCCCTGCGCAAACTCTGAAGACCATGCTGGCGGTCGGTAAACTGTACCGGAAGAGGGCGACGTGGAGGTCGCCGGATGCGTCGGCCTTGAGCTTGCGCATGATCTTCTCGCGGCGCTCCTCCGGTGTGAGCTTGCGCGCCAAGTTGCGCATCTCGTGGTTCTTCTCGCGCTGCGCGACTTGAGCGCGCACTTTTCGCTCGATTGCCGACGGGTCCGAGACCGCTTGGTCCTACAAGAGGTCCGTGGCATCGCGCTCGCAGATGGCCACAACTTGGTACTATACCTGGAGCACGCGCATCATGTTACTCAGTTTGACTTTCGGCTCGGGCGGCGGCAAGAGACCCAGCGCGATCTTGTCTTGGACCTCCTTGAGCCGCTCGGCACGGGCCGTGCGACGAATTCGCTTGCGCTCCTATTCAACAATGTGGTGCCAACCGCGAGAATGACACAAAGCCACTAACCGCTTTCGTGAGCATGAGCGGCAGCGTCACGGGCGCCTCCTTTCGACCGACGCGGATGCGCGCCGGGTGCTCAATCAAGTGCGCCGTGCCAGCAAACTTGAGCTTCATATCCGCCACGTAGTCGATGACGTCGGAGCGACCACGGCCCTTGAGAAACCCGTTCTTGTCGAGCATTTCTTGCTTCTCTTTCGGCAGGTACGGAATGTCCCACCACTCGACCTCGGGCACCGGCTCTTCGAGTTTCATGGGCACTTCGAGGCTGGTGGCGGTCGCGGCCGCGTCACCGGCCTCGTCCTCGCCGAGGTCCACGACCGACTCCTTGACATACGCGTTCGGGTTGCGGCCGGACGAGAAGCCCGCCAGCATCTTCTTGGCCTCGCGCGCACGGAGCTGCTCGCCCTGCTTGATGTACGTGCCTTGCTTGACAAAGGTGAAGTTCTTGGCTCCGCGCCTACTCGGTCGTCAACGAGAGCATCCTGGGAGAGCGTACGTGTCACGGTTGCGTGTCTTCAAGCGCGGGTCGACCGTGTCGACGCGGTCTCTATGGTCGACGCTGCGAAACGAGAGGTATGGGTTCACCGGCTTCTTTTGCTTGGCCTTCTCGGCCTCGGCGCCGGCTACCACAGCATCGAGCATCAGGTCGATCGTCGTACAGGAACACGCGTCGACGTACCGCCCAAGTTGGCCTTGAGAGTCGCGACAGGCGCCACTTTTTCTTCAATCACGTTGCCGTCGGCGTCAATGTGGCGGCCCTCGTTGTCGAGCAAGAGCGGCGCCGGCAAGAACGAACCGCGCCCAATCAACGTGTTGGTCGTGCTGCTCACCGCGGCTTGGACGTGGCCAATCTGAGCTTGCATGGACTTGATCAAGTGCTGCTGCCGAGCAAGGCGCTCGAGCGCGGCCTTCTTGCGCTCGGCGTCGCCCACGGTCGATTCCAAATGCTTTGGCAACTGCTTGGAGATCGCGGCCGCGGCCGCTTTCGCCAGCGCCGCCGGATCGATCTTGGGGCGCTTCGCAGTATCAACGGGCGCAGCAGACGGCGCAGGCTCCACGGCCTCGCTGAACCGGCTGCGCTTCTTCCGCGGCTGGTCCGTCGCTCCGCTGGCGTCCATGGCTCCACTCGTCGGTTTGCGGCTGGCAAAACCAAGGTTGTTTTCCGGATATCGTACACCTTATCCGGACGACACATGCCAAGTTGCACTTACGTTAGCCGAGCTGACGGCGTAGTATCTGCGGGGCCGCCGCGTCCATGGCTCGCTCACTGTCGCGCTGCAATCGCATTTTCGACTCTCTGTCGCCTTGCGACCAGCAGTATGTGTAAGGCCTTGGCGCTGCAAGAATCATCCACGAAACTAGAGCGGTGCAGAAGCTGGGCTCGCGCAGGGCCCTTCCATGGGGCCGTTATGTCGGCGGCAGCTCTGTCGGCAGCGATCCACGACTCTACCATATCCCTGTGGTCGAGTTCGCACCTCACCACTCCCGTTTCACAACCCGACAGACTGCGCGACCTCGAAAGTACGGGGCTAAATTTACCGGGGGGCGTTTCGGTCTCAGATTAGAGTCGGTCATGCGCTTGCTCGCGCTGCTCCGCGCGGTCTTTCCGCTGCTGCTGGCACTGGCGGCTGGATGCTGCGGCGGCGCCATCGAGCCGTCGGCGCTCTCCGATCTGCTCTCGACCGACGCCGCGTGGGCGTGCGCGATGGACGCGCTCGTGGCACTTGGCGAACCGCTGACACCCACCGACGTGGCAGCCGTCTGTGCGTCGCCGCCTTGCGTCGCCTTCTTACGCGACATGCGGCCACTGTTTTTGACCGGCAGTACTACCTGGTCCACCGATCACAGCGACGATGCTGTCGCCAACCTCGCCGTCCTCGTCGACGCATGCGAGGACAGTGCGAGCTGCAGTCCCGAGCAAGACATGCTTACACAGTCGCTGCTCGCCGAGGTGCGCAACCCCCACTGCGACGCCGCCATGGAGGCCCTCGGACCGCGCATGACGCGAGAGAGCTTTTGCACGCTGCGGCCTTGCATCGACGCCCTCCGCGCTGTCGCGCCGCGCGTGCCAGCGTGTAACATGTCGCCGACACTCACGGCCTATATGTCCGTCCTCCACGCGTGCGACGCTGGGAACCCCTAACTTAAGAATACATGGAATAGTAGCGTGTGCGTCGTCGTTGTCGTTGTCGTTGTCGTTGTCGTTGTCGTTGTCGTTGTCGTCGTTCTCATTGTTGTTGTCGTTGTCGTCTTCTCGGGTCCGACAAGCGCGTTCCTGGTCGATTGCATGCGTCACCACTCGGGACCGATGGATGACAAAGAAACAAAGAGGCAGGCAGCGCGCCAAGCAGCAACGAACGACAAGCATCCGTGCGAGCAGTAGGGTGTCGACGAGCGAGCTGGCCGTTCGCAGCAAGACGAGGCGAGGACCTGCCTGTCATGCATGGTCACGCCTCGCGTCGGCGCAAGCAGCAAGGTGCTGGCCGAGACGGCAAAGGCGCGGTTGGAGACAGCGTGCATCCGGTCTCGGCCGCACCGCCGACTGGTTGTCTTTGCAAAGCCATTGCACGCGTCCAGCACTAAAAAATCGGCGGAAAAGATCGCGCGACCACCCACGAAGCGTCGCACTTGGCAACTTGCGACGACGACCGATGGAGCTCGACCACGTCGACGTGCTGAGCCGCTGCCTTGGCTACACGCTCACGTCCCAAGAGCGCTCGAACCTCGAGATTGGATTTCTTCGGCGGCAAGCGACCGAGAACGTCGTTGGCATGCGGCTCTGGGGCAAGATCCTCGGCGAGGCGCAGGACTACGTCGTCTGCGTCGCCCACGTCGAGGCGCTCGATGTGCCCAAGAAGAAATTCTACTTTTGGTACCGTCCCTGCAAGAGACGTGCGTGGCTCGTGACAGTATGGTAGCACCAACACGTCGCCCGAGCTGCAGCAGTTTCCTGAGGTCTCCAAAGAGAAGCGCGACAAGGCGGCGGCGTACACGGGGCGTCTCAAAGGCGACCCGTCGCGGCCCATGGACGAGAGCGACGACGGCCAAGACGACACCAACAAGGACATCTTTCGCGAAGTCGACCGGCTCGTCGTCATCGTCGAGGTACACACCGTGCGTGGCGCTTTCTGCTGCGACGTGCGCAATAGGCGATCGACGACGCCGCGTCCATCGTGCCTTGCGGCGCGTACGTGGTCTCGGCCACGCACCACGTCGTCGCCAACCGTCTCTTCCAAGGTGGGCGAGGAGGCTCTGCCTGCATCGCGTGAACCTCCTGCGGTAGGGCTCACGTGGGACCGCGCGCAGCAGCTGAGCAGCTACTACCATTACCGGCCGGCCGACTCGGCCGAGCGCAAGAGCGCGCTGTCGCAGCCCGGCTTGGTGCGCGCGGCCGACTTTCTCGACCCTATCTCGAGCGACCTCGACGGCGTCTGGGACATGCGTAAGGACAACACGGGCGCGGCCATCGTCTTGCGCCACCTGCAGTACCCGGGTGCCATCTTCTTCCACAAGCCCCGCACGGGAGTCTACGGCTTCGCCTACGTGGGCGACGGCCTCCGCAACCCCGACCTCGCCTTCATGCTCTGATATCTGAGCACATTCACACACAAAAACACACGTGTACAATCATCCCACATCAATAGAGAGCGTTGCCGACTTTGGGGCGCTTGGAATGCGGCGCGAGCCGGGCAATGGTCGTCAGGTCACGCAGCTTCTTGCGCCGGTGCACAGAGTTGAGGTGCTCGTCGAGCTCGCCGCGGCGGAAGAGCGCTTCGCAGGCGCGAAAGGCCGCGACCGCCTTGGCCGTCGTCTTGGACGTCATAAACGGCGTCTCAAACGGCGGCAGCTCGAGCTGCGCCGGCAGCTGCAGCGTCGCCTGGAAGCGGCGCTGGTGCGTCGGCGTCGTCATCTCGGCAAAGGCAAAGATTGGCGACAAGTTGTACTTGGCAAACTGCGGCAGCGACTGGCAAAACATGTGCAGGCACGAAATCGCAGAGTCGAGGTCGAGGACGGCGCCCGTCGCGTCCACCTAGGCAAGATGACGCAGGAGCAATGCCATCGCCGCCTTCGGGTATGTACCGTCAGCGTCGATGGCAACGTCGCGTCCATCGCCGCGTGCGTCACCGTGTACTGCAGGCGGTGCGTGCTTGCAATGACCGAGAGCGGCTGCGTCGAGAGCGTCGCGGCCTTGTCGCAGCCAAACTCGAGGCGGCCAATCTCGTCGGCTTGGCGCACGAGCACGTGAAACTGCGTCGCGTCGTCGACGGCCGACGCGTCCGTGAGGTAAAAGCACGCACCGTCCGCGTGTCGGGCCCGGCCCCGCACCTACGCATTCATTCGTCGTCGACGCCAAGAAGAGAGCAGTTGGATTACCTGGATAAACATGCGGGGGCACGTGATCGGGTCGGCGCAAATGACCATCGCGCACAGCGGAAAGTCGACGCCTTCGCACGACACCGACGTCGACACCATGACGCGCGTCTCGCCCGACTCAAAGGATGACAGCAGGCGCGTCATGCTCGGCGCGTCATACGACGCCGCGTCCTTGGAGCTCGCTTGCCCCAGCATGCACCCAAAGAGGGACTCGCCCTGAAACCGCGCGTTGAGATAGTCGGTCAGCGCACGGCACTCGGCGCGTCGGTTGACAAAGATGACGCACTGGAGCTTCTCGTCTGGCGGCGGCGCGTCCGTGGCCATGCCGTCGTCGTCGTCGTCGTCGTCACTCAGGTCCATGATAATGTCATCGAGTGTTTTCGGCACGTCGTCCTCATCCTCGTCCGCAGCGTCTTCGTCCGTCAGACTGGCCACCTCGTCCGACGCCACAAGGTCCTCGTCCGTCATCGCGTTCGCTGGCGTGGCAAAGAGTCGGTCGCGGAGAATGTCGACAATCTTCTGGAGCTTGGGCGTGCAGGCAAACGACACTTCGGCGCACTTGGAGCGGCAGAGGAGCAGCGCAAGGATCGCCTGAGGGTCGAGGCCCGTCATGTTACCCGCCATCGTGCACTTGAGCGACGCCTTGCGCGCCTGGCGCTCGAGCTCAATCTCGAGGTACCGGTAGAGGCACCACGGTCCGAGGTTCTGGTACACCCCCATGCAGTCCATGACGAGCTTGGCCAGGCGCGCGGTGCGCTTCTCGGGTGGCGTCGCGACGCCATAGTCGGCCTTGGTCATGAGGTACTCAAAGGTGCGCAGGCCATCGACGGCCTCAATGAGCGACGTGACGTGGTCCTTCTCGACCATCAAGTCGACGCGCGGCGGGTATGTCTCGTGCAGCATGGGCGCACACGCCGCGTACAAGCCCATAGCATTCGCGTCCATTGTGATCTTCTTCAAGGTCGCGTCCATGTTGCTCGCGCAGTCGCGCGTCGGGCACGCCGTCGTGCCAAAGATGCGCGGCTTGGACGCAGCCGCACTCGTCTTGTAGTCCTTCATGATCTGGTTGTACGGGTGGCGCTTGCCCGCGTGGTGGCACTCGTCAAAGACGAGGAGGTTGATACGCTCAAACGTAATGTAGCCTTTTGCGAGGATGTTGCGGAGGATCTCGGGCGTGCAGACAAGCACCGAGTTGAGTAGCAGCTCGTTCTCCCACTGCAAATGGTCCCAGACCTCGACGTCGCGGCCGCAGTACGCCTTGACCTTGAGCGTCGTGAGCTTGAGGATCTTGGCGTGGATCTGCGTCACGAGCTGCCGCGTCGGCGCCATTACAAACGCCCGTTGCACCGAGTAGTCTTGCTCGCGGAGCAGCATGATGGACACGAACGTCTTGCCGATGCCCGTGCTGCCGACCATGATGACGTTCGTCGTCCGCGCCAGGGCCACCACCTCTTCCTGGTAGTCGCGCAGCGATGCCATCGTGCTCGTCGATCCAAAAATGCCACCTGCGCTTGATCCGCCAAGCGCACTTGAGAAAACATGTATACAAAAAACAAGGTGTTTCAAAAAGCGCACTTGCGAGGGTTGTCGCGGGCAACCCACGACCTTGAAGTCGGCGCTTCTCGAGCCCGTTGGAGAGACGCGCCGTTGGGTCAGACCCCATCACACCGCCCATAGCCCTTCTATAGGGTGTGGGCATGTAGTGCACTCGGTGGTGGCGCCTCAAACCTCGGCCAAGACGCCTTTTTAACGACTGCAACATGGATTTCCCGCAATTTCAGCGCATTGCGCCCGTCCACCACCCATGTTTGCTATGACAATATGTACATTGCAACGTGCGCGGTCGCATGCAACCGGCCGTCGCGTCGCTAGAAGCATGGTGCGTGCCAGCGAGACCGATAGGTGGCGCACTGCCACCGCGGGTAGGGTTAGGCCTTGAGGTCCACGGGAAGGCTACACACGACGAAGCGCGTGCGCAGGGCGTTGCCGTCGGGGCGGGTGCCGAACCACTGGTGCACGAAAAGACCAACGACAGACTGGAGCAAATGTGTGGGCAGGATGCTGGCTGCGGGGCCTGTGGCTCTCGTTGATGCCAGTCAGCCGCTCTGCTGGCGTCGTCGGGATCCCGCCGCACGACCCCATCTCGTTGTTCAAGAAAGCGCGCGCAGCAGGATCGACACGATAACAATGCGATCGTCGCCGTCGACGCAGACCCATGACACGTCGTCAGTGCAGGTCGAGACCATCAGGGAGGATCGCGCGCAAAGCCGGAAGCTGGCAGCAGCCACCTAGCCCGACGCAGCGCGCACTTGTGCACACCCTAGTGGCCGGGAAAGAGGTCGACCTGCGAGTGCAGGTCGCTCGGCCAAGCAGCGCCCAGAGCGCAGCACGAGGACGGAATGCAACCTGCTGGGTGTAGTCGCACAGCGACCTCCATCGGTCCAACGCGGTCGGCCGGGCGGCGACTGTGACCGGTTCGGCACGCAGCAACACCAAATGGAGAACCACAGAGGCGGCGGCGCGCGGTTTGGTCGTCTCTCCTTATGAATTAGGACGGCCTCAGGTGACTTGATTCGCCGCAAGTGTCAAACGCCATGCGTCCTACTTGGTGCAGGCGCCCGCTGCAACCACGAGCAGCCGCGTATCATTAACGCGAGATCCTTATGCCCATTGCGTTGTTGGTGCTTGAGACACCGGTCGCCGGTGCGAGGCGACGACGGTGCTATCCAAGCAGGACGCCACAAGACTAGAAGACAGGCATCTGTTTTCGACGGGGTTGATTACATATTACGCGTGGTGCGGCTTAGTAGCAGCGCACGAGGCGCCGCCACGAAATGTCTTTGGTGAGCAGCGTGTCCTGCAGCGTGAGTTCGTCCCGCGCAATGTCATAGCAGTGGTAGACAATGTCGTCCTTCGTGAACGGATGCAAGATGCGCTTCTTCTCGCGCGTCGGCGTCACAATGCCGTACTCGTACACGACGAGGCTGCCGCTCGAGAGCCAAAGGAACGTGATCGGGTCGCTCATGTGCACAATGTTCATGAGGATGTGCTTGGTCGACGTGTCGTGGTCGGCGCGGAAAAGGTCGTCGAGATCTTCCGGGACGCAATGCGAGAGTTGAGACGCGCGCCCTCGGAGCGCGGCAGCGGCACGGTCGCCAGCGCAGAGACCGGGTCGACGTCCAAAACGCCGTCGCCCCAGCTCATGGTCATGGCCGTGCTGGACCAGAGCTTGGCGGCTGCGAACGGCGCCTTGGTTTTGCCAAAGAAGAGCGGGTGCCGCCGCCAATGCACCGCGTTGTGGTGGTGTCGCCACCACTGGACGCCGAGCGCGAGAGGTGCTACGAGCAGCAGAAACGCGGCGGCCACCGAGAGCGTGTCGTGGTAGAAGCCCGAGAGGCGGTTGTTCATGTCGGTGAACACCTCGGACATGTACAGTGCGATGATCGTGCTGGGCTCGACGACAAAGACGGCGCGCACCGGCACGTCGCGCAGAAGATCGAGTTGAAACATTGATAGAAGCGCGAGGAGGCACAGCAGTGCGACGAGGTGGCCGCGGAGACCGATGGTGCCGTTGGGGTGCCACACGCCAATGTTGATCAGGAACGAGAAGAGCTTGAGAAGGAGCGCGAGCACCCAGACACACCGGAGGCGCACGGCGAGGATATAGCTCATGGTCGAGAAAGGCAATGCGACGAAATCGGACGCGGTCGAGAAGAGCTGCTCGGTCGCGGTGTACGTGACGGGCGCGTCGATGAGGTGCGCGACAGCGTAGCAGAGCACGGGGAACCAGCTGCCGTAGACGACCACTTGGCTCGGCACCGAGAGCATCGCGCGCATCGCGGCTCTCTTGTCGCCGTCCGTTGCAACGTAGCAGCCCAGAAAGAGCATGAGGAGGCGCAGACCCATGTACGCTTGACCAATGGACCGGAAGCCTTGTGTGTACGACGTCCAGCTCTACGCAATGCGAGCATGTAAGAATCGAGCAAGATTATGCATGTCGAACCCCAATGTTGGACCAAATGCGGCTGCCTGCGTAGCGGACCTCGTCGAGCGCGACCGTCACATTGGCGTGCACTGCGCGGAGGACGGTCGTCGTGTCAAAGGCCGAGAAACCCACGTACGCAAAGCCGCCGTGGCGCCGCGCCGGGTCGGCCTCGGACTCTGCAATGAACACGTCGATGGTGGCTTGCGGGTACTGCGCCTGGAGCGCGCCCGCGCGGGCTGTGATGTCGGCTACGACGGAGACACCCGCCTGCGACGCCCAGCTCTTGCTGCAAAAGAGCGGGCGACCGATCGCGTGCACGGCGCAGAGCGAGGCGACCGACGCGTTCATGTACGAGACCCAGATCGACCGGTACGCCGTCAGGTCGACAAACTGGAAGGCAATGTAGTCGTAAATCCGGTCGAGTCGGTCGTCTTGGACGCGTAGCGCGTACTTTAGAGTTGTGTTGACGCCCTGGAACGCCCTTGGCGCCGGTGCCGCCGCCGCCGCCGCGATGATGCGGTTCCAAAAGGCAACGACCTACAAGACACTCGCATGATTCTGTGCAGTGCGACGGAGCAGCGCACCTCGGGCACTGCAATCGCGTCAGAGCCGCAGCTTGTGGCGTAGTCCAAGCACGGTGGCCACAGATTGCGGTTGTAGACGTAGCCGCGAACGGCGGCTGCCGACGGCGACGTCTTGTAGGCGGCGACAGGCAGCGACTGCACCGACGTGTTGCCGCTCGTCGCGTGCCACGCCGTCGTCGACTGTGTAAACTGCAGAACCGAAATGGGCGTTGGAATGTCCACCAAGTAGACGTTGGGCTCCATGGACGTGCCGTGGATGCTGCCGTTCTCGGAAGACGTTCGGGGCACGTCGGTCAGCAACAAGAGGTACGAGACAACCGAGATGAGCGCGCGCCGAAGCGAGAGCGGCGTTGTGCTAAAGTCGATCGCTTCGTCGTTCTCGTCGACCGTCGCGTGCTGGCGCGTGAACGCGGCGCCGCAGACGACAGGCGTCGCATCTTGGATGCTGGCCAACATCTTCGGTGTGGTACTGTAGTGGTTTTGGCGCCGGTTCCAACGTCGTTGAAACGTCTGTTATACGTGGCACGTGGAAACGGAGGGTGCGATGTTTATATTACCAGAGAAAGAGCATGTACTTAGGGGCTTTTTGACAAGTCGTAGTACGCGTCGAGGGTCTTCTTGGTAAACTGGTGAAACACCATCGAGTTGTCCCAGCGCGAGAGAAGCGGCGGCACGCCGAGCGGGAGGTTGGCGGTCTGGCCCGCGCTCTCGGGGCTCATGCCTTCCGGAATGTACATGGGCTCGTTGTGCTCGGGGCCCATAAAGACCGCCATCGTTTCGCGGTTCACGTTGGGCACCTGCGGCCCACGCACGGCATGCGGCGTCGCCTGGAGGATCCCGCCCGTCAGGATCTGCGACGTCTCGCCAATCTGGTACACGAGGTGGCCCTTCGGGATGAGCGCGCGGACGATCTGGCCGTCGCGGTTCTTGATGTAGAGACCCGCCTGGAATAGAAAAAATGAGCGCCTCGAGTCATACAGAGAGGAAGGGTATCGTACGCTCGGGTCCGGGTTGTCGATCGTGGCACCGCTCATGTCGGTGAAGAGCGCTTGGACGAGGCCCGTGAGCGCGCTGTGGTCGTTGTGCCAGCCGCACCAGCTCGAGAACTCAGCCTCGACGCTCTCAGAGGACACGTCACGCTTCTCGAGGTCCGCCTGCAAGACCATGTCAGCATATTGAAGTAGGTGTACGGTCAGTGAGGTACCGCAGCCATGGCAAAGTAGTGGAGGAGGCGGCCAACGCACGACCGGCTTTCCTTAATGATGCGGTAGAGCTTTCCGGCTTCGTACGTCGGGCACTGCGACTAAAGTAGTTGCAAGATGCAAAAGTTAGCATCCACTCGGCATATGAGAACAGGCGCGTACCTCAACATACTTGTCGCACTGCTTGGCGACGAGAAGGCCCGTGCTCACGATGAGCTGACCGAGCTTCATGAACGCATCCTCGAGCTCCGGGATCTCCTCTACAGAGCGAGAATGAGGCTCGAGCGACGGGTTTTAAACCATACCCGTGGGCCAAATGTTGTCGTGGTAGAACGTCGGGAATTCCTTGATAAGCTGCGCGTCGTCCGTCTTGACGTTGTGGAGCGGGTTGTCGTAGAACGAGCCCTTGGAGTAGTCGGGCTTGCCCTGGAGGTTCTCCTTGCCGTGGCTCCAGCCAAAGCTGTAGTACGCCTTCTCAAGCTCGTACTTGGTCTTGACGTCGGCGGGCAGGTTCGCAAAGCGGAACGCGAGCGGCAAGAGCTTCATGCGGAGCTCCTCGAGGCCCGGGACGTTGGCAACGGCCATGATGCCGAGGCCCTTGGGGCCGTACGCCGCTTCAATGAGCGAGCCGAGCTCGTTCGAGTCCGTCAAGGTGGCAAAGTCCACGATGGGCACGTGCTGGGCAGGAAGGGCGGCGATCGTTTCCGTCGACATTTTCGAGTGTTGCGATGCAAGCAAATGGGAAAATGAACCGAGGGGGATCCCCGGACGGCGGTTGGCAGAGCGCAACCAGATGGCCAAGTGTGGGTGATGATTCGCCTTAAATCTCTGATACATTTGTAGCGCCGACCAATGAACGGAGCTAGCGCCAAGACAAAGAGTGGGAGGATGAACCCTTAGCGGCGGCAAGGCGCTGTCGCAGCTTGAAGCTTGCGCGAATGCCTTGGGATCTGTATGGTTTCGCAACGGCGCCAAGTTGCCGTCTTGAGCAACAAGGAGCCCAGTCACTGGCATCGCGTGTTTGTATGCAATCTTCGTAGTGTCATTATGTTTTAGTATTGTCAATATGCATATTTTACGCTAAAGCCAAACACTGACCACGTGAGCCGGTCGCAGTTTCACAGTTGAGGCTCGCTCATGGCACCTAGGTAAGCTTCTGAAATAAGATATAAATATGCAGTGTTCATGGTATGTATTATATTATGATCCGCACAAATGCATATTATACACTATTTCGCAAAGCCTAGCTACTTTGTGTCTCGACCTCGCAGAGTCCTGGTGCTGTGTGCTGAAAGGGTCGTCCGTTTCCAAGATGCGGGCCGAGTGCAGTGTAATCAAAAAGATCAAATCTAGAAGCGCATGAGCGCACAAGGTCGAGGTGAAGAGCGCGCCAGTTCATCGCAGCTAAAGTAACTAGAACGCAAGACCCGCCTCAACACGGACATCAACACCGTTGTAGCCCCCAAGGAGCTCGGCTCAACGAGGAAAGCCCTTCACGTTAGAACTGCAATGTGTATGGCCGTGATGTTGTACAGTGAACGCCGGACAGGACAAAAATACTACTAGTACACTGTTTGAGTCTTGCTCGGTCTCCTCGCGATCATGCTACTGGCCGGGGCGCTTCGTTTTATGGCCGGCGATGCGAGAAAGGGCTTCTTTCCGCGACGCATTGCACCGTCGACGTCGTTGCACTTCGTTGGGGCGTTTTTCGTTCGCTCGCCTTGGACCACGCCTCGTAGCGCAAGGCAGCTTTGCGGTGGCGCAGCAGACGCCGTCGGCGCAGGCTTTGGTATATGAGATGCATGGCGCCGTAGTTTCTTGCCGAGTTGTGTTGGTCGACGCGGAAGGGATGCGCTGGACACGAGCGACGTCGCAGATTTACGCACGGGCTCGGACGCCTCAGCGCAGACGACGGCAGGTTGCTGATCTCGTGGTATACCAAAGTGCGGTCGTGGTGGCCATGAATGCAGCGATGCCTGCGCTGCAACGGGCGACGCGAATGGGTTCTCGGAGGCAAAGCCAAGCGGCTCGTCCAAGTCGAAGCTGGATGCTGCGGTCGAGGTACACACTGCAATCGGAGAGAGCGAAGGCGCATCACGTTCTAGTTGTTGCCGACTCGTGGTGGGAACGGCGTCCATGGATTGCACTTGCGAGGCTGCAAGAACGTCGATGGTAGATCGTGCGGCCACATTGGGCTGGCGTGGGCTGGTTGCATCCTCCGGTAGCATAATCCCAGTGGAGGCGATCGCGAGCGGAAAGTCGGTTGTCAATGGAGGTGTCTGATCCAGCAATGGGTCTTGGCACGTGGCTGCTTGTTCAAGATCGAGCGCCGCTTGAAGCCGTTGAACGAGCACAATCTTAAGCCCACCGACGCGTAGCCCACGCTTCTTGAGAGCAGCCTTGAGCTCGACGACCTTGAGCGTCGATGGATCCACCTTGATGTCGTCCTTGGCCAAAACGTCGATGGTCACGGAGGATGGGTCCGTGAGACGCGATGCCAGCATTGCTCGAGTAGTGGGTCCTTGGGCAGCCACCGCCTTGGTGTGTTCTACGTAGAGAGCTCTCTTTGTTCGTCGGCGCTTGCTGGCAACCTCCACAGCGGCGTCTTGTGGGCGAGAGGGCGCAAAGATGGCATTCACGTCCAAGATGGTTCGCAGCCTCGGGCGCGTCACGTCCTTCGCAGATCGCGCGCAAAAGACGGCAAGCCACGCCACGCTCTCGTCCAGCAGCGAATCGAGCGCGTCGCTTGCGGTCTGCGTCCCGCGGTCAAGGTGCGTCTGCACGGCCCGCATGTGGTCGTCGTCCATCACCGAGGATCGCCAATGTCGCACTTATCCGGGATCCGTTCTTACGTGTTTGCGCTCCTAGTGGCGTTCGATTGGTTAAAATAGAAAAATCCCATCTTCAACGGCATTTCTCCTGTTGGTCTCATGTTGGCACGAGCAACCGTACTCGCCATGCCACGAGACGCTGCTGCCGTAGACCCGAGATATCTCATCCCTACCAATGCCACAAGTGTAAATGATGGGCTCTACTGACACCCTTCATTTGCCACAAGACGTGCCCAGTACAGTGTACAGGCCCGAACGGTCGTTGAGACGATCTCGAGATATGCAAATGTTTAAAACAGCAATTGTTGATCTTTTTCGATACAAATATCGAGATTTGAGATTTGTATCTTTCGCCCAAGGTGGTCTTCGATGACAATCCTCTTCCCAGTCCAATATGCAGGCCGCCCGCGCCCTGCCGCGTCGCCTCCACCGCGCTGCGGGCCACTGCCGCGACGCCACTGCGTCCGCCCGCGTCAAGCCGGCGCCGGCGCCACCGAGCCTCGGCCTCATGGTCGTCGACGGCGCGCTGCTCCTCTTTGTCTGCGAGGCCTTGAACCAGGTCGGCGGCAAAGAGCTTAGCTTCGAGAAGGCGCTGGCACCGATGGCCCTCGGCGGTCTCATGTTCCCGCTCTATGCACGCATTGACGCCTTCTTCCCGACCATGCACAAGCCTGTCGTCTCGGCGCTCGGGAAGCGCATCTTGCTCATCAACACCATGTACCTCGCGCTTCCGCTGGCCGTTGACGAGGTCATGCAGTCGCAGACGATCACCGGTACGACGATATGCACATCTTGCGTGTGCGCATGCGAGCCGTAGAGGTCGGCCCCGCGCGCATGGCGTACAAGACAACGTTTGGCGCGCTCATTGGCGTCTCGACCTTCCTCGGGGTGTGGGGCTCATTCTTCGCCGCCCACTCGATCCCACGCAGTATTGCCCGTCGTACGTAACCTTGCTTCTCTCGCACGCATGAGGTCATCGTGCGCCTACCGGTAGGTGTCTGCAGCGCCGTGGCGTGCGACGCAGCGTGGAAGACCGTGCGCCCGCCCAACGAGCCGCGCATCCTGTACCCGACGCAGTAGGCACTCCTTTCCATCTTGCGTGCTGCTACTACCGCGCTCTCGGTTAACATTGAATGCATCCTACCCTCGCCATCCTTGCCCCCGTGGCCTCTGGCCAAGCGTAAGTGGCTCGCAGGGTGGCTAGGAGCTGGTTCTTGTCTGGGTTTGGCTCTCCGCAGTTAGCCGACCCAAGCAGGAAGCTGCTGTGCCAGACAGAGCGATTGCTTCGGCGGGCGCATGGACGTGAGCGGCGACGCTGGTCGGTCTGCGGATCGCGTGTATCCGGATGTATCCGCATAGCTCGCCCAAATTGCCTTGTCGAGTTTGGCCAAAACAAAGTGTGGCGAAGGGAAAGCAAGATCCTGGAGGAGCTGCCGCCCACGTCGCCGTCCACTGCTGTACAGGTACCCTCATGCGATGGCCGATGGCGGCGATGGCTCACACGCGTCTGGTAGACCGAATCGCGAGCATCATGAAGGGACCCCGCGCCTCCTGCGAAGGCTACCTGACGTTCCGGACGAGCCCCTACTCGCCGCCGCCCATGATCCGATCCTATAGCATGCTCGTCGGGACATGCTTCTACTACTACGCGTATTACAGACGACATGATGTGATGATGATGGTGTACCTGATGCACATCCTATCTAGCTCGCAAGAAGACGCCGAGGTCATGATGCGGCTCAAGGGCGAAGTCGACGTCATTGGCGCCCAGGAATGGGACGGGAAGGGCAACATGCACATCTACACGAACGGCTTTATGTTTGTGACGGCGCAGAACAAGGTCTTTTACGCGTACGCGGACACGCCGATGGACAAGGAGAAGTGGCTGCGCGCGATGCAAACCGCTGTCATGACGACCGTGCCGGTGCTGAGCACGCTCGGGAGCAGCTCGCTCTCGAGCCACCACGAGCTCCTGTCGCCGTCGTCCGCGACGGAGATTGACGTCCACGCGCGCTGCGCCGTCTGTCCACACGACGATGTGGCCGCGGCCGCGCTCCCGAAAATGCGCTGCGGCAACTGCGAAGACACGTTCTGCGACCGCCACTCGCTCCAGCGCCTTCCGCTGCCGCACAAGGGCTACTACTACGCATTGCGCGTCTGCGACGAGTGCTACTACGCCCAGCTCTTTGTCAACTACCTCAAGGCGATGAACCAGCGGCTGGCGTCGCGGACCTGCGTGTACCCCAAGCCCCTCAACGTGAACGCGCCGATCGAGCTCATCATGCCGATGGGCCCGTCGCACACGCCCGCGACAACGATCGCGCTCGACCTCTTTAAAGAAGGGGCGATTACGGCCGAAGAGCTCGAAGTGCTTCTCCTCGCCGACAAGCGGTACCTGGATCAAACCACGGAGCAGCCCGAGATCCCGCTGGACCTCAAGATTCTCGCGCTCCATCGCGAGTTTGCGTCCAAGTCGTTTAGCGTCTCGCGCGCAGTCGTGCTACTGCATCAGAACCTCGAGAGCGACCCGCTGCTGTTCAAACCGATCCTCGAGCGCCTCCTCTCGTTCTCGTACGACGCCAAGATCAACCAGGTCGAGTTTTACTGGCCGCAAATTGTGCACGCGTACCTCAACATTCCCGTCTTTGAGTTTGAGAAGCTCTTTTGGATGGACGAGCTCGTGCTCTCGATCTGCTCGCGCTCGATCCACCTCGCGCTGCTCCTGATTTGGCAGCTCCGCGGCGCACTCGAAGACGCGATGGACCCGCTTGCGACCTTGCGCACTCAGAGCACGTTTGCCCGCGTCGCGCGCCTCATGGTCGAGATTGAGGTCCACGTCATTGGCTCGTCGCGCCAAGAAGTGCTGCAGCAGTCGTCGGCCAAGAAAATTCTCCCGATTCTGACCGAAGACCAGCTCGCGCTCGTCCACACGCTCATGGACAACATGGCGATCTATCGCCGTGACGCGACGCCGTCGACGACGCCGCTGCCCACGGAGCTCGACGCGCAGTACGCCGACTTTTCTGGCTTTCAGCAGCATTTGCTCCAGCCCAAGGAAAAACGATGCTGCCGCCGGCCCCGATCGTCGATTGGGCGACAGGCGACGCCAAGCCCGAGCCGCTCCGCCGCCGCCGGACCATGAGCATGGCCGAAAAGTCGGTGCTCGCAACCTTTTACGCCGAAGAGTGCGCCTTTGTGGAGCAGATCACGGACATTGCCGAGAAGCTGCGGTTTGTACCAATGGCCGAGCGCAAGCCGATGCTGGCCAAGCACCTCGAGACGTTTTCGCTGCCGCCCAACGCGTACATCCCGCTCGTCAAAGCCACGGACCCGTTTGAGCAGGTCGTGCGTCTCCCGCCCAAAGAAGGCACTGCATTTAGCACGAAAGCGCGCGTTCCAATCTTGCTCATCTTTGAGGTCGTGCGCGGGGCCAACTCGAGTCTGCAGATCACGTCGCCGGGTAGCGCGCGTCCACTCCTGACGCCGCAAGCGTCGACGACCGCGGCGTACGAGATCGACGAAGAGGTCCGGCACTTGATCAACCGACAGAGCATCGACGCGCCGACGCCCGAGACGCCGTTAACGACCGCGGCACCGACGACACCCTGCCACGTCCGACGACGATGACGACGACGACGATGATGATGACGGGCGGAATGGGATCCGCCCGATGCCACACGGTCACTTGGCGACGTCGAACACGGCATCCGGCTCGCTCGAGATGGACCTGTCGTCCATGCACGTCTCGGACGAGGTGATGGCGATGGAGCGGGATCGGAAGAAGGACCTCGAGGCGGCGTTTGGCGAGTCGTGGCTCTCAAAGCGCGAGCGGATACGCGCAAGCTCGCCGCACGGACACCTCCCGGGCTGGGACATTGTGTCGATGATTGGCAAGAGCAACGACGACATGCGGCAAGAAGTCTTTACGCTGCAGCTCGTCCAAAAGTTTCTCGAGATCTTCAAGGCCGCCAACCTCCCGATCTGGCTTAAAGTCTACCGCATCATTGCCACGTCGTCGTCGGCCGGTCTTGTCGAGACGCTCACGAATGCGATTTCGCTCGACGGCCTCAAGAAGCGCGACGGCTACGTGAGCTTACTGCATCACTTTGAAAAGTCGTACGGCGCGGCCGAGACGTTTGCGGCGGCTCAGACCAAGTTTATCCAGTCGATGGCCGGCTACTCGCTCGTGAGTTACTTTCTCCAGATCAAGGACCGGCACAACGGCAACATCATGCTCGACAACGAAGGCCACATCATCCACATTGACTACGGCTTCCTCCTCGGTATCGCGCCTGGCGGCAGCTTTAGCATCGAAACCGCGCCGTTCAAGCTCACGACCGAGATGGTCGACACGATGGGCGGCCCTGACTCGGAGGGCTTTAAAGAGTACGTGACGCTCTGCACGCGAGGCTTTCTCGCGCTCCAGCCGCACTGCGACGAGCTCTGCGACCTCGTTGGCATCATGGCGCAGCACTCGCCGTACCCGTGCTTTGCCAACAAGGACGTGTCGTACGTCCTGTCTCGGTTCCGGTCGCGCTTCAAGGTGGCCATGTCCAAGCACGACGTCGTCGCGCACATGCTCTACTTGATCCGCAAGAGCCACGGCAACTACAGCACGCGCCAGTACGACGCATTCCAGCGCATGACCAACGGCATTTACCCCTAACCGCGATCTAAGAACCCCGTTTGCATTTGCATCGAGTCGCCGACCGCTGGCGACGACCATGCCGTTGCTAGACAACGGGAAGCTTCGGAGGGTCCTTTGCTAAATAGCAGGAAAAGTGCGACACTGCGATCTCGCAATTTCAAGTTGGGTGCGAGTAGCCGCGTCGTCAATGGTTGCTCTGCGGAATCTTTGATCTTGACCTTGCGCTCATTGCACGTGTGCAACGCCGCCTGGCACGACGGCTGCATAGACCGCGCTTGAGCGCGATCGGGCGATGTCGAGACCAAGGTGGTGTATGTGGCCATCGCAGGTGCACAAACGAACCGATCCCCCCGCTCGTACATGCCGCAAGAGAGTCTCGGTGTCTGTATGACGTTGCTGCTTTTATGCTATCAGAAACTAAGAAATTTTCGTCACCGCGGCAAGGCATAGCTTTCTCTTGTTGGCATTACGCACGCCAAAGAACTGCTGCGCAGTGGGCGCCTTTTGTCATCCAAGACGACTGCCACTCATTCGATGGAACGTGATGTTAGCAACACGGGTGCTGGCAACTCTCAACGCATGCGACCGAGTAGCCACCACCGCACACGACCAGGTCTACGCCCGAATCCACAAGCGCACTTGGCGACGACGACGACGACGACAACACTCTCCAGAACGCGGTACACGCCCTCGAGGCGCGTCCGGTCCGATACACGAGTGTCGCCGTATGTGCAGCGATGCAGCTCGTGGTGGGTGATTGTGGGTGGCGGCATCAGATCCGAGAAATACCATCACGGCTGCGAGTAGGTAGTGAAGTAGCTCTTAATTTATTGACGGCTGTCGGTCGCTCTGCGCGTTTCGGGTATATTAGCTACTACTCTAAGAGTAGCTATGTACGTTGAGAGGCGAGAGCTCTGCGAAAAATAGTGGCCGCTGCCGACCACATCAAGCGCTCGTTTTTATGCGGTGCGCGCCAGTGAGCACGCAAGCGTGGGACTGCGCACTGAAACCAGAGTGGCGTTCCGGCCTTGTGGTGCGTGGCGACAGAGTGCAAGAAGGAGCGGGCTCGGCACTCTGTCCGACGCCGCGGCGTGTAGACGGAAAGGCGGCCTGTAACGAAACGCTCGGCAGTTTCATACGGCTGGTAGCCACCCGTTTTGTGCAAGTGCAATCCTGGAGCGGCTCTGGTCTCGTAAGGAGCGCACGTTTAGACAACCAGCGCCTCAAAGCGCCCTCTTCTTATGCTTGGAAATCCTTGGACGCGTAGACGTACGGCAGTGGTAGTTGAGCGATATATATATCCATTCGTGCACGACATTGGCTGCTGGTTTGTGTGGGCTGGCGACACACTTGCGCTCGTGGCGCCTCGACAAGCGCGCCGCAAGTTCAAAAGCGCGCAGCTGGCCTTGTTGCAGAGATTCTACCGTATACACCGGGGTCCAATGGCATCGAGACGCTTCGTGGAAGGGATGATGACGACGTGCCCCGGGGGTTCCAGCCGGCGATTCTTCAACCGGAGCGTGGGACGACGCCGCGTGTCGCAAACTCGGGCTATTGGGTCACTAATTTAATTCGAGCGAGCATACGCGGGGCGGGTGTTTTTATTGTGCATGCGTTCAGCGGGCGCTGGCAGCCCGAGATGTGATGGCCCAGCTGGAGCGTCTCGATAGCAAGCGGCGTGGCGAGCTTCTACACTGCATTATCACATTTACAACGGACAAAGCAGCCGGTCGTACGATGGCGCTCACGTTGCCCCAGTTTCACACGTCGGCGTACTCGCACCCGCTCCTCACCGTGCACGTGCCGCCGAGCATGGACCGCCGCGAGCGCCGCTTCCAGTGCGAAGAGCCCGGCTGCGGCAAGCGCTTCAACCGCAAGTTCACGCTCAAGGAGCACATGAAGACGCACACGGGCGCGCGCCCGTACATTTGCGACTACGAGGGCTGCACCTCGAGCTTCTCGACGTCCGGGAACCTCAGCCGCCACAAGTTTACGCACACGGGCGAGAAGCCGTACGGCTGCACGATCGCCATGTGCACGAAGCGCTTCTGCACGAAGGAGAAGCTCGCGCGCCACATGAAGACGCACTCGGGCATCCGCCCGTTCTCGTGCAAGGTCGACGGCTGCCACAAAAAGTTCTCAACCTCCGGCAACCTCGGTCGCCACATGAAGACGCACCGCAGCCACGTCGCGTCGTCGCCGTCGACGCAAGGTAGCAGCGGCAGCGAGCACCACGGCCAGCACGAACTCGACCACGACATCATCTCGGCGCTCTCGTCGCCGGGCAAGCAGGCCGCGCAGCAAGCCAAGTGGAAGGCCGACAAGCCGCGCTTCCCGACCATCATGCGCAGCCAGTCGGACTTTAGCGTGCGCAGCTTCAACACGCCCAACAACATGCACATTGCGGTGCCGCAGTCGTCGTCCTCGAGCGCCGGCCGCCTCCAGTTCAACCTTTTCGACTCGCCGCTGAGCACATCGAACGGATCGTCGTCGTACTCGTGGCCGCCGGCGCAGTTTCCGTCGTCGACGTACCACCACCACCACGGCGGTAGCTACGGCTCGGGGCTCACGATCACGAGCCAGTACCAGAACAGCAGCAACGGCGGCTTCAAGATCGAGCACGACCTCCTCCGCGACGCGATCCCGCAGTACGAGCCGCTGCCGTTTGACCGCACGGGGGTGCCCAAGATCTCGCGGTCGCAGTCGGACGGCGCGGTGCTTGGCCACTCGGACTTGATGAACGACTTCTACTACGACCACTGAGCCGTCGACGCCCCGTTCTTGTACATTAGCTCTGTTAGATTGCGTGTCAACCTCCACCTCGTTTCCCTAAACTTATAAAAACACCCGACCTGTACCTCTCCGACCTGAGAGCTGGTGCGTGTCGAATGCTGCCGCGTAACTCACTCTACGGCGACGCAGCGGCTGCTATGACGCAGGTGATAGGCGCCGCGGATCGCGCTGCCGCTTTCATCAATCGTTCGAGCAATTACGCAGCTGCGCTCTCGACAGCCGCACCAAGCACATGTTTCCTCAGCTGTAATACCACGTGGCGAGATCTTCTTCGGAGGACGGCACCCTTGGGAACATGCCTTGGGACCATGCCTTGGGCTGCACGAGACAGAGGAGGAGGCTCGGGCGCGCAGCGTCAATGAAAGCGGCTACGTGGTCTGCGAGCCTAAGCCGATCCCGAGATGTGGAAGTTCGTCGAACGTTCGTTCGTACCTATTTCGAGCCGGCTTGATGACGGCCACCAAGAGCGTCAAAGACACCTCGCTGCCGCCGGTACGTCAAGGCCACGCGACCCTGGTCCTGAGAACTCTGTAGCTCTGCGGATTGGATGACGTGGGACTGCGACGCGAGGTGCGAAACCGGCTTATTTGCACTTGGATCGATCGACGGCAAGTAGGTGCAGCAATCGTCCTCGCTTCGAGAGCGTTCAAAGACCATGGCCATCGAGACCGAGACACCACGTGGCGCGTCGGCAGCTGACGACGCGCCATGTAAAGGCTTTGAGAAACACCGCGTCTTTGGCCCATCGGCCGAGGCCGTCCGCGCCGTCGTGCGCCTCCAGCCACTTCGCCCGCCCAGCGCCATGCTCGCACAGCGCTCCGAGGGCAGCCTCGCGCCCATTCAGCACCATCCGCTGCCGGTAGACGACGTCGAATGCGCATCGCTCATGTGCTCGTCTGTCTAGCGCTCCGTGACGGCGCCCGCGGATGGCAAGGAGCCCGTCGCCCTCGACGCTCCCTCCAGCGTCCGTGACGATGCATGCATGCACCGTCGTCCTCACGCGATGCATGTAGAGCCTTCGCCCGCCGCGTCGAGCACCGCGCGCGATCCTCGACGACCTTGCCTTGCTCGCGCGCGCGCTGTGCCCGTTCGTGTGCACGCCTGCGCAGTGGGGCGGCCTCCGCCCGCGCCTTCTGCGGCTGCTTCAGAAGCGCGACTTTGACGCGCATGACGTCGTATCGCCCGTCTCTTCTCTCTCGCCGCTTGTCGTTCTCGTCGCTGGATCCGTGCAATGTGGCGACGACGGCGACGTGCTCCATGCCGGGCACTTGGTCGGCGGCGATAGCTGGCTCTTCGATGCGGTGACGCAATCCAAGGTCGTTGCAACGTCTCCAACGACCGCGTACGTCCTGCCACGATCGGCGCGGGCGCATGTCCTCGCGCTCGCAACGCCCGAGTCGCTCCTTTCCCAGGCCACACGCCTCGCCTCGGTGCTCGCGCAGGACCCTGCGTGGGCGGGCGTCGCGCCAAGGGACGTGTGGCAGCATCGATGCACAGCGACCACGTCATCGTTGCGCCACGCCTGCGAACCGGCCAGTGTCCACCTCCTCTTGCATGGCACTGCATCCTGCCACGATGTACCCCTCGAGGTCGGCACCCTTCTTGTCTCGAGCTCGCCGCGCGCGCTGGTGCCAAGCGCGGGGGCGGTGTGGGTGCAGCTTACGCACGCCGAGGTCGCGGCGCTCCTCGGCGACGACGCTGCTTGTGCGTACGTGAGTCGATGCGAGGTAGGCCGACGAGTAGCGAGGGCCTCACAAATGGATTGTTGAAGGTCGAGCCAGGCAGCAGCAGCATCGACGAGTTCGAGCTCCTGCAAGCGCTCGGGGCCGGCGCGTTTGCCTCCGTGTCGCTGGCCTTGCACCGGCCCACGAGCGCGCTGTGCGCACTCAAGATCATTCCCAAGAACGGGCTGCCGTCGCTCAAGCTTGCGCGCCAGGCCGTCACCGAGCGTGACGTGCTGGCCTCGGTGCATAGCCCGTTCGTAGCGCGCTACCTCACGTCGTTCCAGGACGACTGGAATCTTTACCTGGCGTCCGAGTTTGTGCAAGGCGGCGAGCTCTACGAGCGGGTGCATGGCCCACACGCCGCCGTCCTCGACGAGTCGGCCGTGCTCTTCTACGCCGCGAACGTGGCGCTCGCCCTCGACGCGTTCCACACCAGCGGCATCGTCTACCGCGATCTGAAGCTCGAGAACGTCCTGCTCGGCGCCAACGGGTACCTCAAACTCATCGACTGTGGCTTCGCACGCCATGTCATACACGCACGCGCTTACACGCTCTGCGGCACGCCCGAGTACATGGTAGGCGCGTCACGAGCGCTGCTGGAAGTATCGATGGCATCGCTGTAGGCACCCGAATTGATTGCAGGGCGTGGCTACGGTCGGGCCGTCGACTTTTGTGCGAGACAACCTTGATAAAAGGCAGTGGGCTCAACGCGGTAGTTGTAGGGGCTCTGGGGGCGCTCGTCTATGAGTTGGCGACCGGCCACTCACTCTTTGCCCGCGACGACGGGAACCAAACGCTCGTGATGGCGCGAATCCGCGCCGTGCCGACCCTCGGGCTGCCGCTCGGTCCCGAGTTTCAAGTCTCTTGCAGCCCTCGTCTGCGGTCGCTCATCCTGGAGCTGCTGCACGTCGACCCGACAAAGCGATTGGGGGCGCGGGGGCTTCAAGAGGTGGAAGAGCACGCTGCCTTTGCCGACCTCAACTGGTCGGCGCTGCGGGCCCAAGCCATCGCCGCACCGTACGTTCCAGCGCTGACGAGCCCGCGCGACACGCAGCATTTTCACTTTCACACCGTCGACGACCAAGACGACGCTTTCGAGAGCATCGAGTCCCCCGCCACCGAGCTCCAAGCCGCCTTTGCGACTATCTTTGCTATGTTTTAAGTTGCTGTACACAAGTCACCTCGGTTCGACAGGGCAGTTCTTCGGTTAGAGCAAAAGAACGCTGAGCGCGGTCGTCAACTGGCGCTTGTTCCGGTCGCGAAGACTCTCGAGGAGGCCAGCAACGCGTCGAATCTCGTCGTCGCTGAGCTCTGTAGCGCGCACTTGACGCGGACACAGCTCGTCCACGACACCCTTGCGACACGTCGCCTAGCCACAGCCCCGGCTTGCAAGAAGCACCAGAGGAAGCGACGACGTCGTACCACTGCTTGGGAGACCGCCGCTGCGTGGGCACTGCACTGGTCCTTGACAAGCGCGTCGAGCGACGCCAGCCTAGGAGACGTCACGTCACGTGCATTGCGTTTTCAAAAGCCATACGCCACATCGCGCGCCAGCTGGTCGAGAACGTCGGCCGTCGCGTTTTCTTCCTGGGACGCCGCCTCGTGTCTGCAATCCACCATCATAAGGCGCGGTTGGAGGAGGGGATGCGACGTACGGGAGGCCATCGAGCACATTTTCCCAGTGGTGCCAGCGCGTCGTGGAGCAAAGCTACAAGCAGCGTGTCAGCGACCGCCTTTGGTGCTGCAGTAGTACCCCGTGGGGGGGTGTCAAGACGCACTCGTCATGGATCGCGCATGGGGGCGCGAGGGGTACGAGCTTCGATACGCTCTCCCAGCGCCATTCCACGTGCAGGAGCGCGGCCATGAGACGCCCGAGAACGTCGGGCGCCATCGCGACATCGGCCGGCTCGAAGCGGACACCGCAGGTCTCGGCGAGCGACCGCAGTTCGTCGAGCCGCAACGCGCACGCGTCAGGCGAGAGCTCCTGCGTCTCTGTCACATCTGCAAATACCACAAGTAGCTGCGACGGCGTGAGGCCCACGGGCGCTGGCCGTTCGGACAGCGGCAAGCATGACTGCAGCGGCAAGTGCATCTGCATCGCCCGCGCGGCTTGGTGGAGGTACCGCGCCTGGTCGCTGCGCGCCATGGTCGGGTGGTCGATCCACACGCGCAAGTTGACGGCTGGAAAGGCCATGATAAGAAATGGGATCGGGGATGTAGCGGATGGTGGCGTTGGCGGTGGCGTCCGCGACGCGCGCGGGCGCTTGGCGGTCGGCGACACGACATCCATGTCGTCGACGGGCTTGGTCAGCTTGTGCATGCGGCTATGGTCGACCCAGTAGAGCGTGTCGAGCATGCGCAGGTACAGCGCGACGTTCTTATTGCCATTGATCGTCGTCGTGCGCAAGTAGAGATGGCAGGGAAACTGCGTCTGGTCGCCAAACCGTCGAGAAAAGCCGCAGAACGCGTGCTCGCCGACGTGGAGCCCAGCGCAGAGACCGAGGTCGTTCGGCAGAAGCGGTCGCAGCGCGTCGCCGCTGGCCGCGTCCTTGCCGTTGGCGACGAGCGCTGCGAATGCGTCGGTTGCGACCGCGTCGTGGCGTAGCCACGGCTGCGTGCCCAAAAACGCTTCCAAGTCCATCCGGAAATGCAATGTCGTATCCGGCCGATCGGCGTCTTTTTTTACAATCCGTCCAAGTACCTCGCGATTTGTATGGGAGCGTACGCAGCGTCAAAAGGACTCAACTTTGCCCAGCCAAGACTTCGACAAACGTCGAGCAGGAAGCGATGGTACGCGCTGCGAGCCTGCGTGGCCGATGCTCATGCTGCGTTGGCATGTACCTAGTCGCTCAATAGCAAGCAAGAGACCCTCGTGAAGAGCCTCGTCGACTTTACCAGCTGCTCGCGGTCCGAGGCCATTGCCCTCCTCAAGAAGCATGCGTGGAGCGTCTCGACGGCCGCCGACAAGTACTTTGAGGAGAACGCCAACATGTGAGCAATGCTTCCGCCTTGTATTGGCGGCTCAAACAGCTCGGTAGTGCGAACTTGACCATTGTCAACGAAGCGACGATTGCCGCTTGGTTTGATACATACGCCGGTAAGCGCTTCGGGCTGCCATCCCTCGAGCAACGTGACGTAGATTACGACGACCCGGACTGCATGCTCGACGATGGCATCCTCAAGTTTTGCGACGACATTGGCATTGACGCCCAGGACATTGTCGTGCTCGTCATTGCGTGGAAGATGCAGGCGGCGGCCATGTGCACGTTCACAAAGAAGGAGTTTGTGCGCGGTATGAAGGAGATGGGGTACGTCGCGACTCGAATCAAGGCATAATGGCATCGAGCCTCGTCGTTGTCTCTAGGTGTGAGTCGGCGAGCCAGCTCTCGGCCAAGCTCCCAGGTCTCCGCGCGCTCCTCGCGGACCCGTCGAGTTTCAAGCCGTTCTACTCGTTTTGCTTTCTGTATTCAAAAGACCAGGGCCAAAAGAGTCTGGGCAAAGAGATGGCGATCGCGATGTGGGAGCTCGTCCTCGCCGAGCGCTTCCCGAAGACGAAAGACTGGATCGCGTTTCTCGAGACGCACAACAGCCACGGCGTGACGCGCGACACGTGGGACCTCTTCTTCGACTTTATGCTCAAGGTCGAGACGTCCTATGACGCGTACGACGAGAACGAAGCGTGGCCCGTCCTCATCGACGACTTCATGACGCACATCGAGGCCCAGAAAAAGTAGTTTCCACATCCCTTGACGCCTCTAGCTGTCGCCATGTAGCCCTTCCCGATAAGCTTTTTCCAAGATCGTCCTCCTTCTACTGTAATACCGACCACCACGGACGTCGGGGTGCCATGAGAGTGGGTCTTGGCACACCCGAGAGAGACGCCGCCATCGGCCATCGGCGGGCATAAGCTATGACATGAATTCGGAACGGCAATATGTGGGCGGAAAGCTACGGGATCGGGCGTCGGCCATGCACGGGGCTGCTACAGCCCACGTAGGCGCTCTCGTCGCTGGAGGCTGGCGCGTGGTGCCACCCGACTGCGGTCTTGCGAAACTGGACGACGGTGCCGACGACGAAGAGGACGGTGGTACCGGCCATGTAGCCCCACCACGCGCTGCCAATGTCGTACGAGTAGTGCCCGGATGCGGCTCGATGGCGCAGCGCTTCGAGGTGGTTGCCGCTGGGGTACCCGCCCGCAAAGTACCCAACGCCCCAGAGGCACGCGACCGCGCCAGTGAAGCTCGTCGCGAGAATCAAGACCGGCCGCTCGAGGCAGCGCGCAAGAAGCGCACCGGCGAGTCCGAGGACCGCGATGAGCACATAGAGCATGCCAGACGGGTTGGACGGCCATAGCTTGTAGCCAAAGGATGTGTTGAGGACAAAGGCGAGGAGGACGCCGGCGGCGGCGCCGATGACAACGAGCCCCGTGCGCCAGAGGCAGAGGACCGTCGCGCCGACGACGATGCCGCCCGCAAGAAAGCAGACCCAGTGCGCGGTCGTCGCGAACGACTGCGTCGTAAAGATGGCTTCGGCCAGAAGGTACGCAAGGACCGCGCCGACGCCAAAGCCGCTGAGGAAGAGCACGGGCCGGAAGAGCCGGTAGCCGGCCAGCGCCACGATCAAGCCGAGGCCAATGCCGGCGCCCGCGAGGATGCTCGGCGGCACGTGGCCGTGCACCGTCGCGTTCACAAGGTGGTTGGTCGCCTTGTCGAAGGAGCTGCTACCATCAATCGTAAGGTTGACGGCGCCCGAGGCGGCGACGACGCTGAGAACCAGCACGCAGGCCACGAGGTCCATCGGCGAAAAGATACAAACGCATTTCGAAAGGGCGCGTCCAACGATACCGTCTGCGTTGTGGGTAGGTCCTGGGCTCGGAGGCACCCACACCATCGGAGAGTCTTGGCCGCGATCTCCACACGCTCCTTTGTGAAGCGACGACCAGATCCTTCGCCGCCTTCACGCCGACGGTAGCGACGACGCTTCAAACCAACACATTGATGATCAACGGGAGCAGGGTCACCAGCTCGGTTGGCACCAAGACATTGAAACAACCACCATGCCCAAGAGCCAGGTGAAGACGAGTGAGACGACGTGTGTTGGCACCCACGCAACGCTGTGCATCGCGTCGACTGTCGCCACCGTAGCCGGCTCCAATAGTGCCATGCGAGCTATCGCAAAACATCCTTTTAAAATTCAAAGTCGAGTAGTTGCTTCCTAGCACGAGCCGCACGGGTTTTGGCAAGTCCTTGGCGACTCCGACCTCTGGGCGCACCATGCTAGACCACACGATACAGTCCACAGTGCTATAGAAGGCCCACGATATAAGTACACATTCGGAATACATGCATTAGAGGTCCAACACTTAAGCACAATGACTTAGACGTGCGAAATCGGCTGGCCACGGGGCGGGCCGGATGTCGCGACCGCGTCCTTGCGGCGCGGGTTCGAGTGCACGATGCCAGCCGCGGTCTTGTGGAACTGCACGTACACGCCCAGCCCAAAGAGGAGAGCCGTCGCCGCCAAGTAGGCCCACCACGCCTTGGGCAAGTCGTAGACGAACGTCCCGTCGGCCGCTTGCGTGCGCCACGCGTCGAGCTCGGCACCGCTCGGGTATTGACCCGCAAAGTACCCGACACCCCACGTCGCCGCAATCGCACCAAACATGCTCGTCGAGACAATGAGCATCGGCCGCTCCAACCAGATGGCCAAGCCGCCGGCGAGGAGCCCGAGCACGATGATGAGGATCCAGAGACTCGTCGTCGGATTCGACGGGTAGATTTTGTACCCGATGGACGTGTTGAGCTCGAACGCGAGGAGGACACCGGCGGCCGCACCGACGAGGAAGACGCCGCAGACCCAGAGGTTCATGACGATCGAGCCGACGAGGAGCCCGAGGACGAGGAAGGCAATCCAGGACGCAGTCACCACGTACGACTGGCCGCTAAAGATCTGTTCCGCAAGCAGGTAGCCGAGAACCGACCCGACCGCGAAGCCGCAGATGAACATGACGGGGCGAAACAGCTTGTAGCCGAAGAACGTGACGACGACGCCGCCAATGAGCGAAATCGTAGCCACGAGGCCCGGCGCCCATGCGATGCTCGAGGCCGACGAGAAGAGCGCGTTGGCGTTCTGGTCGAACGTCGAGTTGCCGCTCGTGATGTTGGCGGCGGCGCTGATGCCGGGCACCAGCAGCGCGAGCAGCAAGCAGGCCGAGAGGAGGGCAGTTTGCCGGGCCATGCCAATTTGGGAAATGACCAAGATACCGATGTATGTATCTTCTACCTTGGTCCACTGTATGCAAGATTCTAGCCAATGGCATCGCGTCGAACAACCATGACCCGCGAAACCGGTTAACTTTCCAGTTGAAGAGTACCATGTCTTGCAGGTTAAATACCTGTAGCATCCCATACACGAGGAAACTAAATATACGATATTGCCAATACCAATACTTCTATGCTTCGATAACCCCGTCAAACATAATATTTCATGGCCGCGGCCGCCTGTGGCCAAGGAAAACACCAGCTTCGACGACAGAGCGACCTGTGCCGTCGCATCGAGAAAAGCTTGGGGCACTTTCTTCTAAAGAAGATCAGGACGACCAAGGTGACGTTTGGGGACCATGTCGTGGTGCAATATAGATGCCCACATTGAGGGCGGGACGATGTTGACGGGAGATATAATGCAGCAGCTTATGGAGCCCAAGCCTGTACGTGCTCCAGCCTACCCCAGAGGCGATTGACGCTGCATTTAAATCCAAGACACAACAGTACGACCGCAGGCTGTAATCGCACAGCGTTTCCACCAAATGACGTGGCAGTCGGTGGTGCACGCATCTGGATACAACGGTACAGTGGCGTGCGTTTAGCCAGCGGTTACAGCATCTTCGAACTTCGTTTCATTTGGTTGTCGTTGGCGTCGAGCAGATAATAGCAACGGCCATGGACCGCGTTCGATCGGCGCTGGACGAGCTCGTTCTGCAGGCCAAGAAGAGCTTCCGGAGTCTCGCCGAGGACGACCGGTCGCCGGTCGAGAAGCTGCTCGACATGCACCTCGACGATGCGGCGCTCGTCGGCCCACCGACGGCCGCGCTCCACGACTTTGCCTCGCGTACCTTCAACGTCGTGGACTGCAAGCGCATCTTGCAGCGTCTCTGGCACATGATCGAGACTGCGCCCGACCGCCCGCACGTCCTGCGCAAGGTGCGTCGCATAGCTCCTGCTTGCATGCGTGTATTGTATTAGGTGCTCGTGGTGTTGCACCACTGCGTCCTCCATGGCAGCGACGCGTTTCTCAACGCTGCGTTAGCCAAGAAGCCGCTCTTGCGCGACCTCGCGCTCCATTACAACCGGGACGAAAGCCAGCAGTACAGGTACAGCAAGGACGTGGACGCAGGCGCAGGCGTGCGCAAGCTCGCAGCCGACCTCTTTGACGTCCTCCACTCGCCACCGGCACTACACGACGCCCGGTCGGCCGCGCTGCAGCTACAGAAGAAGCTCTCGGCCTCTGGCATTGGCCTCTTATCGCCGTCGGCATCGCCGCGGCCGAGCACCTACTTTGACACTTCGCGGCCCGCGCCGTACACGGACGACCCGTCACCGTCGTCCTGGGAGCTCGGCGGTCGAGGCCACGTTTGCCACGATGTCAAGGACGCTGCCGATGCGCACTGATGACATTGTTTCAATCACAGACCTAATGCACTTGCTTGGAGATGATGCTGGGCGCGACCAGCGTCTCGGTGACGGGCTCGGTCGCGAGGACTTGAAGCGCCGACCACGTCGCTGGCTCGGTCGCAAAGATGACGGTCACGCGCTTCCGGAACGCGACGAGCACTTGGCCAAACTCCATGTAGCCCTATACATGTCGATGAGCCCAACACATTGCTGTGGAGACAGCGTACGGCGCCCATTTCGACAAAGAGGCGGTCGAGAATCGGAAAGAGGAGGCAAAACATGTCTTCAAAGACCGTGTTGAGCACGTCGCCGGCGACGTCGTCCCACGTCTCGTACTGGCTCAATGACGCGTGGAGCGACGCGCGGCTGAGCGCAGTCGCCGACGCCGCGTCGCCCTTCTTCTCGACGTCATTGGCGATGAAGGCGACGAAGGTCTTGGGCGCGCTCGAGACGCACCCGTCAAAGTGCGAGCCCGCGTCGCCAATGCCAAGAAACTCGACCAGCGTCGCGACCACGTTGATGCAGGCGATCGCAAATGGGTAATTCTGGAGGTTGCCTTCGCTGACGCCGTGCCGGATGCGGTTCATAATGGACGTTGCGAGCTTCGTGTGGTGCCGCACAAAGTAAATGAGGCAGTGGAGCCCGAGGAGCCCGCTCGCGCGCAAGTCCGAGGGCGGCCCGCCTCTACACATGCCCACGATCGAACGTTTGGTACCAAAAGATGCATGATGTACCGCTGAAAGCCGATTTCTTGCCAACGCACGTCCGTGTTGGACACAAAGACGTCGGACGGGAAGACGTACGTCCAGAGCTGCTTGAGCATCGCGTCAATGAGCTTTTGGTCTTTCGCCGGAGCGTTGCCTTCGGGCTTGACGCTGGCCTTCAAGAGCTTTCGCAGCTTCATGACGGTCCGCACACACGTGCGCCGGATCTTCTCGCGCTTGTCCATTTCGGCGTCAATGATCTCGCGCGGTAGAATCGACGCGGCGAGGATCGCAGAGTACCACGACTTGCACTCGAGCGCCGAGTCGCAGATCATGACGTGCCGGCCCAAGTAGAGCGTGTCGGTCGCGGCGTCCATCGAGACGCGGAGCTCCTTCAATGGCAGCACAAACCACGGCCGGACCAGCGTCGCGTGCTCGGGAAAGAACGTCAAGAAGGCTTCGTGCAATTTGACGTGGAAGCGCCCTTTGAGCGTCGCGTTGTGGCTCGCCTGCTTGCGCTCCATACTCCCCGTCTTGAGCGTGAGCTGCGGGTACCGTTGCCGAAGCTGCTCCGGGTCAATAACGTCGCCATGCGTGATGTGCTGCAGGAGCGCGACCAGATCGTCGCGCGCCGCGGCCGTGTCCAAGTACAACGGCCAGTTGCGGTGTTTCTCCCACGATATTTCGAGGCCGAAGCCCCACTCCGAGTTCTCATGGAGGACGCGAATCGTCTTGAGCGACGCAAAGGGCAGCGTTGTGAGCGTCTCGCCACGCTTGGTGTTGACGATCGTTTGGTCGGCAAAGTTGAGCTCGAGCACGCGCGTCTGCACGTGGTTGCGGTTGCTGCACTTGCGCACGCCGTAGTGGATTAGGAACCCGTCGATGCCCGTCTTGTCCCAGAACGAGCGCAGGCCGCCGGCTACGCATGACGACTTGTTGATACGTTCAACCAGCCAGCAACGCAAACACGCACCGTGGAACGCATTGGTCTGTGAGTCGTTGATCGCGGCCTTGATCGCAGCGATCCACGCGGCCATCTCGACGTTCGAGATGGCTTGGACAAAGTACTCGCGCTGCGCCAAGTCCACCGACGTGGCCACTTTAAACTCGAATTCGCGGTCCCGCGCATTGTTGGCCTTGGTCTTGGGGACCACGGAGCACTGCGAGCTCGACGAGAGGCGGATCGTCTTGAGCGCGGTCTTGGCCTTGCCTGCGGGGGATTTCTAACCATGCGAGAGACGCGTCAGCGATCCGATCGTGGAGATTGGACAAGGTACCTCTTTGGCGTACGTGAGGATTGGTCCGTCCGCGCTACGAGCTGCCTTGTCAAGAAGCAGATAAGAGCGTGGCACCTCGTACCTGTGGGACAAGGTAAACCACCGCCGTCGCCATGTGGGCACGACGCCTCCTTTCTTCATGAGCCAGCCTTGCTTGAGGACGTCGCCGACGTTGGACTGCCGGACGTCGGTGAGATCGTCCGAGTCGACGACCGACATCATGCCGCCTTGTACGGTCAAGCTCGCGCCAAGCCGCGCAAAAAAGTAGTGTCGGCCGAGGTTGGCCTCAAAGCTCTGAATTTGCTCGCGCGAAAACTCGACGCTGCTGGTGCTCGCGCGTCGGTTCTTGCGCGGCTCGTCCATGCCTGGCGTATACGGTCCTTGGGGGCTTCCGAGCTCGTCCGCGAGCTTCCTCGCTGACCCCGTCGGTGTCCGGACCGCGTCCGCGTCGCTTCGCCGGCGAAGTGGCAGCATGAACGCGCCGACAGGGCTGCTCTGCGGCGACATGTCTTCCGAGAACCCGGACGGTGAGATGCCTGAGGATGCAAAGCTCTCGTTGCCGTCCATGCCCACGTGGACGGTGAGCTGCATGAGCGTCTTGACCTGCAAGATCTCACCGGGTCGATCCAAGGCTTCGCTCGTCGCCTCCTACGCAGGATACATGATCATGCCCACGATCGTCCCTCTCTTCCACGCGTCCATGCGCATGGTATCGTCGTACCGAGAGGCTCATGGCGGTACTCTCGCTCGCCGGCGCGTCGGGCCCGTCGACGCTCATCGGCGTCGCAAAAGCAGAACTATATCGAGCGTCAAAAGGTGCTTCCACGTGAGTAATAAAATGCATTTTTAATTGCTTCAACCAATGACGGCGATACAAACGCTTGGCCTTTCTGGCGATTCGGCGTATTTTATTAAAATCGAATTGCAAATTTCCATATTATTTCCGCCCATCTCCGCCGAACCGACAAGGCCGACGACGACGCATGGAGTGGCCGTCGCTGCTGATGCTGCGGGACGCCGTCCAGACCGCGTGCTTCCCGCGCCGGCCAAAGGACCGCGACGTCTCGATCCATTGGGTCACGCGCCATGTACGCACTACGAAGCGACTGGGCGCGGCGAAATCGGTGTCTACTGTAGCTGGTCGCGCTCTTGCAAGAATACCCGGATGGCATCACGCGGCCCGTCGCGCTGACAGAGCTCATGGTGCGCTACCTGCAGTCGCATTCGGAGCGAGTTATGGTCGGCGACCGCGCCAGCGAGACCGACGTACAAGTTGCCGAGCTCCGCCAGTTGATCGCCGCGCGCCACACGCTCGTCCTCGACCTGATATCGCCTCACGCGTCGTCCCAGGAAGACGAGACGCGAGCGCGCGCCGAGACACAAATGTAGTGCTTGACGATGTTCTTGCAATAGCACTCACGACGAGCGAGGTAGGTTCATCCACCAGCGCTTTGAGCGCTTCTTCTCCAACGACCCTGCGTACGTCTGCTCCATCCATGATCGCGCCACATCGCATGCTCCCGCAGGACCCCACATCCGTTCAATCTCAAGCGCAAGCTCTGGCTGACCAACCTGCGACGACTTCAGAGCGCGAACGGTACCATGCTGCATGTAGAGTCGCAGGATCGATCCACGCCTAGACGCCAAGCTGCACCGGTATCTTCCCACCGACTTTATGATCTTTGAGCTTTCGCTGCGGGATGTATGGGACAAAGGCTTCTTAGACCACGCGAATTGCATCACGGCGCTGCTCCAATGGCAGCAGATGCCTCCCGACACGATGCACCAACAGCGGTTCCGCGGCAAGGTACCTCACCCTCTCTCACGCATCTCACACGCGCGCGTAGGTTGTCGACATCTTGGCCGCGCGGCCGTGCGTGGCGTCCGGTGCGCTCCGTAGACAAACGATCCTCATTTCGCCGGGCGCGGCCAATGCACCGACCTTTCTCTTTGTCCTCTGGGACCAGCAGACGCTGCTCAGCCAGCTCCTGCAGCCCGGCGACCTTGTCGTGATCGACTGCCCTTTCTTGCTACCGGTCGACGCCACCCACTCGCCCGAGCACCGAGCGATCTTGGCCGACGTCCCGCCGCACAGCCGCGTCTTTCCGCACATCGCACTCGAGTACGGCTCGTCGACCGTCCTCTTTCGGACGCCGGCGACCGTCCAGCGCGACATCCTCTTGACCCAAGCGAACGAGACCCTCGACATTCCGAAGGAAGAAACCACCAAGTTTGCCAACCTGGCGTACTACCCGTACCCGCTGCAGCTCAACCAGCTCGCGCCGCGCAGCGTCAACGCGTCGCTTCTCGGGCTCGTCGTCGACGTCAAAGTGTCGTCCGCCAGCGCGCTCCTTGCTTCGTTTTGCGCCACGTTTTACAGCTCGCTCGAGCCGCTGCTATGCGTCGAGCTGACCATCTGCGACTGGCACCGGTTGGAAAAGCCGCTGCAGATCGAGTGCGTCGGGGCGGTCGCTGCCACGGCGGTGCGCTGCGCGCTCGGCCACGTCGTGTTCCTTGACGGCGTCGTGCTCGTGGAGGATCCTGCGACCATGCGGCGCGTCGTCGGTCTCTGCGCGGCGTGGCACGACATCCTCGGCATGAAGACGTCGCTGCTAAACGGCAGCCTGGTCAATTGGAGCCAGTTACCGGGGTTTCTGCAGTCGCCGTCGTTCTACACGCCGACACTGCTGTCGGCCAAAGCGCAACCGGCGTCGATTGTGCGCGCCACGATCCTCGACGTCGGGTTCCTCACGCCCGCCGGCGAGATCGACGCGACCTGCGAGCTCGGCGGGGCCGTCCGCATGGTCCACCGCTTCTGCCGTCGCCCGGTGGCGCTCCACCGCCTTGGCACCGCGTGCAACTTTTGCGCGGAAGCCTACGTGCCCGGCCACGAGGCTGCTTTCGCGTCGTCGTTTGGCGACCTCTTGCTGCAGCTCGACGACGGCGCCGCGAGCTCATGGGTGCTCGTGCATGCGACCTGCACCGAGCAGCTCCTTGGTGTCGACCCCCACCTTTTCGAACAGTCGACGTACGCCGAGCAGCAAGCGACGCTCGCCGCACTACGTGGCCAGCTCGTTCTCGGCCTCCTCTCGCTCACGCGACCGCGGTCGTTCAAGTCGGTGCAGATTTCTCGGCGCCTCGACATGGCGCGGCGCGTCACGGGCAGCCTCGGCTCGACCTTGTACCACCAGCTAGACGTTCTGCGCTAACCAACGCAACGTGCTCGCCGTGTTGATGCGTTGTTAGACAAGACAGTCGTGGTCTCGGGCACGATTGGCAGCGTGATGGTGGCGCACGTGGCGCAGACGCATTGCGCGAGGACGGCGTCGCGCGTGACGAGCTGGAGCGTGTGGTGGCGATGGCAGCGCAGACTGCAGAGGCGGCAGAGAGGCGCTAGATTGCAGGTCGTGCAGTCGTAGTGGAGGCCAAGTGGCGCCGGCGAGGATCGCTGCGCGGATGCACACGCACAGGCGCGCGCTAGAGCATCCTGAGCGTGGACCACCAACAAGGTCTTACCGCCGCGCTCGGCAGGAAGCAAGTGCGAGACGACGGGTGGCACGATGAACTGACGGAACCGGTTCATGCGCGTGGCTGAGTCTAGACACGAGCGATGCCGCCTATCGATGGCGTCGCCTTCGTCGTACCTCGCCGGAAACGACAAAGCCCGTGGGCAAACCCAACGGCCACATCGATCGCGAAGCGTGGCGCGATGGCTTCAACGGGCCATGGGACACAGGTCGCCTGCCGCTGCACGCCGTGGCTCGTCTTGCCGTGGGCTCCGTCTCCCCACGTGTACACCTCGCCGTTGGCTACATCCAAGCGTTTGGGACATCGGCCAAGAGCGCTTTACGTACTCAGAAGCGCCACCGAGAAGCGGTCGCCGGCGCGGATCTGAGCAATGCGTCGGGACGAAGCGGCGTACTCGAATTCTTGGACGCACTGGGGTGTGTCGACGTGTTGGACGATGAGGTTGAGGCCGAGCTGCCCAAAGGCGTTCGAGCCAAACGCGTAGAGAAAGGTTCGAACGCCCAGCACGCACACCTACTGCATTCCGAATCCCTTGGAGCAAGCGACAAGGAACGTACGACGAGCGAGTGGTCGCTGCCCGCAGCAACCTTCTCGGCGCGCATACAGCGAAAGTAGGCGACTTCGACAGGAGACGTGACGTCGCGGTCGTCGCCGCCGAGGCCCAAGCACCCGCGTTGACTGCGGCCCCAGCTATACACGGTCGAGCCTACACCAAGGTCCACATTCCATCATTTTCTTCCACCACGCACGCACGCACGCACCGCAGAGCGCCAGCACATGGCTGGTCCCAGCCGCAACCTCGAGTACGCGCGGGAGGCCTTCGACACGCCGCGGCGTCCGCTCGAGGGTCGTGCTACCTAGGCATGCTCGTCGCAAGGCGAGATTGATCCAATAGAGAGCAGCTACGGTGGCCAAGTTGCCCATGTGAGTTGCGGCCCCACGAGTAGAGCTCGCCTTGTGATGTGATCGCGAGGGTAAAGTGGTGCCCCGCGCATATACGAACGACCGGCGTCGGCAATGCCACTGGCTGCGGCACCTAGTTCGCAGGCGGCGGTCGTGCCAAGTCCATCGCGTCGGTGGTGTACCGAGATGCGAGCGTCGGAGCCGAGCCCGAGCTGCCCGTGGCAGCCATCGCCCCATGCGTACACCACGCCGCCGCCGTCGCTCGATGACGCCGTCTCTATCGCCCTTGGCACCGACGCGTTTGCTGTCGCACCTACCGTCGTCGTCGTCGTCGTTTTCTCGGCCGATCGTGAGCGGTCGCACGCGCTGTGGAGCTGCACACGGAAGACACAATAGAAGGTCAACTTGTCGCGACGTGATGGTCGTACCGGAGATGGCAAAGCACGCGCGGGTGCCGGCGGCGACGCTCTGCACGGGTGGCAGTCCATGTACAGGCCGTGGCACCCAGTTGGCCGCCGTGACGTACGCGCCGACGCGGCCGCACTGGTACACTTGTCCAGCATCTACTCATTGCATCGTGCAGGATGGAATATGTGGTTGCTTGGCGCACCGTCGACGAAGAGGCTGAGGTGGCGGCCCGCGGCGACTTGGGCGATCGAGGCATGGCGCAGCGCCGAGACGCGCAGAGGCACGGTCGTGGTCTGTGTGTTGTCGCGACCGAGGCTGCCCTCAACGCCGTCGCCCCTACGATTCCGTGCAGCGACAACGTATTCAAGAGCGCGCTGCTACCAGGCAAACAGGTCGGTCTCGAGAAGCGGCTCGGCCGCGCGCCGCAGCGTCGCCGCCACGCGAAGCTCGTAGCCGATGTGACGGAGGCCAGGCGGCGCGAACGGCGGTGGGTACCGCTCGTCGCGCATGGGAAAGATCGCAGTCGTTTCAGCTCCCGTCTGCGCGTGAAAATAGCTCCATTGAGTCGCATTCCGAGCATCAGCAGCATGGCCTTCTCGGTCGTCGCCAAGCGCTTCCTCAACGTCTGGAACTTCCTCGTGCTCACGTTGGGCTCGCCGTCCTCATCGTGACCGTCTACGCGCTCACGTGCCAAAGCGACACGCGCGCCGTCCCGTCGCTCGGCTACGTGGCGTCGGCCATCTGCGCCGGCCTCCTCGTCTTGCTCTCGGGCCTCGGGCTCTACGGCCTGCGCCAGCACCGCCACTGCGTCACGACCGGACAGCGCAACGTTGCGCTGGGCAGTGTGCGTCGTCTCTTCCAACCTCGAGCGTCCAATTGAAGCGGTGTGGTTGTGCGTAGTATGTGCTGCTCGGCTTTGGCGCAGGCGTCGTCTTGACGCTGGCCGGGACCATTGGCCTCACGCTCAACAGCGCGATCCGCGATGCCCGCGCCAACGACTTTGCCGATGCGCGCGTTGCGTACTTGGAAACAGCCATGATCGAGAACCTGCACACGTATGCGTCCATGTCGCCCACCGGGTGGCAAGAGATGCAGAACGCGTGGTTCTGCTGCGGCTACTACAACGTGTCAGCGATTGATGTGTGCGTGTCTGCGATGTCCTCGCTGCTCGTATCCATGGAGACGACGTACTAGGCACATTGGCCTCGACGAAGCGGCCCACGCGCGCAGCCTCAACCGCATTGCCGGCATCTACTGCGGCACGACCAACTGCACGGCGAACGCGTCTCCGTGCCCGCAGCGCAACCAAGTGTGGTGCAGAGACGTCTTTCTCCAGAACGCAGCGACCAACAACGTCTACATTGGCTGGACATCGCTGGCCGCCGGCGTGGCCCAGGTACGTACTACGTTTAAAAGACGTCAGTTCTGGAACCGTGCGCGATGGCTAGCTCTTTGGCTTCGTCCTCGGCGTGCACATCCTCATGTGCGATGTCCGAATGCTCCAGCAACGGTCTTCGCGCATGCTCGCGGCGTTCATCAAGGCGTAGTCCGCTTGCATGTAATATATGGTGAGAAGAGGGTTAGGGTTGTGTGCATTACATCCAGCACTCGGACTCGTACGCGAACGTGGCCACGCGCGTCGCCGCAATCATCTGGTAGGCCCCTAATGCACAATATGTGTCACGGCGCCGGTGGAAACAAGAAGCAGATACCGCAAGAGAGGGCGCCAAACGCGACACCGTCGGGCATGTCGACCTTGAGTGGCACGGCATCTTGCTTGGAGAGCGGCGCGCCGTTCGCTGCCTCGGGCGAGCCCCAGTTGTACACCTACGATTTTCTGTTTCAAAACAACACACCACAAAGATTATTGCTCCAGCAAGCACCTCGCCCGACGTAGTGATAACGCCTGTGGTGTACGAGCCGCAGCTCACGTGCGTGGCGGCGACATTGGGAATCGGAATGTGCATCGGGGTCATCTGCATCTCGCCGAGACCGATGGCCGCGTCACTCAACTGGCCTGCGAGCGCATCGCCCCAACCAAAGACGCGGCCGTCGGGCGTCACAATGACCGTGTGGTAGGCGCCACAGCCAATCGCGATCGCTCGCACGTCGGGCACGCGCGTCGGAACGAGCGCGTCATCGAGCGAACCGAGTCCGAGCGCACCCGAGCCACCAAAGCCCCACGTATAGACCTAGCACATATGAGTGTCCAGTTTGCATTTCGCAGTCGTACGTTGCCGTCGACGTCGATGGCGGCCGAGTGGCACTCGCCTGCTTCAGCCGACAGAATGTCTACGTCCAAGGCACAGCGCTGCGGCAGATGCCCGTCGTCCTCCGAGCCGACGCCGAGGCGACCGCTGTAGCCCGCGCCGAACGCATAGAGAGCACCGTCTTGTGCCACGGCCAGCGTATGCTCTCGGCCGCAGCCTACCTTGGCGATCGGCGGGAGGTCTACGAGCTGCGGCAAAAGCGCTTTGCCCGACTCGCCCGTGCCGAGGCGGCCGGCTTCGCCCCACCCGAATCCAAAGAGTTGTCCGTCGTTCGTGACGACCATCGAGTGCTCGCGGCCGCAGGACGCATGGAGCGCGATTTTGTCTTGGAAGAAGGCGACGCGCTTGGGCTGCGCGACGGGCTCTTCGTCGCCGTGGCCAAGCCGACCGCACTCACCGTACCCGAACGTATAGAGGCTTCCTTGCGTCGTGATGAGCGCCGCGTGCCGATAGCCGCACGACACGAAGCGGATGCTGTGGACCATGGGCGGCGGGAACCGGAGCATCGTCAGGTCGACGACGCGCGGGCCAAACGACGGCAGCGGCTCGGACGGCGGCGCGTCATGGTTCTGCTGCATGTGACGTTGCTCGACGTCGAGGCTAAGACCCATGACGTTGCCTTGGAGGAAGGCCGACCCGTTCATGGCCCACATGGCCGACGCGACGTCCGTGCGCGGGATCACCATCGCTTTCTCAAAGAGACTCTTGGGCATGAACATCGAGTTGAGATTGAGAAAGTGTCGGTCGATCTTCTTGAACCAAAACTGCGGCGAGAGGAGGCGCGTGACGTCGGTCGACGTCGGTAGCGTCTGCATGAGCAGCTGCAGCATCGCGTTGGATTTCTGCACGTGGGCCATGTGCTCGGGACTCACGTCGCGCGGCGAGAGACTGCGAAAGACGTTGGAGAGCTTGATGATGAGCACAAGGAAGAGCATATGACCGGACGCATTCAGAAGCAAGTGCGACGTGTTGGCCGGACTACCCGTACTACATCAGGCACCACAAACAAAAGACGAAATTGGCTACCGAAACAAGACCCGCAGCCACTTCCACGCGTGCACGTAGAGGCTCAAGAGCGTCTTCCAGTGCTGCTGTCCAGCATCTTCGTACAAGAAGATCTCCAAAAAGAGGCAGCTGAGAAAATAGCCAATCGGCAGAAGCGACACGGACGGGAGCTGGTCGATCTGGCGACGCACGTCCGTCATGATGGCGCGCACTTGACGCGCGTCACGGTTCCTACTCGACCGTGTGAGAGTTTTTGAAGAAACCCAGCAGTGTACCGCGCCGCGGCCATCGCCGAGCGGAGGTTGGCATGGATGCTGCGCTCGAGACAGTACTCTTCGACGTGGTCGCTAATGCCTTCCATGGCACCCGCAACGCGCTCGTCGACACTGCGGAAGAGGTCCAGGTAGCACTCGCCCTTGCTCTTGATAGCACCCTTGTGGAGGGTCTCGCCTTGCGGACGGAACGCCGTCGTCGGTCGCGTCGTGCTGATGGACGTCTTGAAGACCGACTCGAGCTGCATGAGCTGGTGCGAGAAGGACGAGAGGTCGACACGCTCCATATTCGCCCAATCTGTTGCGACCTTGCACTTCTCAAAGCCAATGATGTCGTCGGCTTCGAGCTCCGAGAACCGCAAGGCGTTGCTGTGGGTAAGGAGATGGTCGAGGACGCGGAGGCTCACGTTGAGGCGCAAGTTGCGCAGGAGCGCCATGAAGAGCGGCGCCGGGTTGCGCTTCAGCGTCGCGTGGTATCTTGTCGCGTCCAAGGCGCTCGTCGGGACAAAGTAGGCCGCTACGCAACGACGTCAAAGAGAAAAGATGATGCAGTCAATGCGTACAAGCTGAGAAAGGACCGAGCGAGACCCAGATCGGCAAGTCGACGCCCCAAAACTGACTCGTGACCGGGTCGGGCTCTGTGAGCCCGCGCATGATGGCGTTGACAAGCTCGACGGCGACAGCACTGCGATGCATCTCGGGCTTCGTCAGCAGCTTGAAGCGCAAAAGGTGCTACGACAGAGCATGAGTCGTCGTGCGATCGCCTCGAACTACCTTGGCGACGCGGGCGACAATCTCCGTCATCACGAGCAGCTGGACACCGGCTTGGGTCGACTACATCGCACGTTTACGTCGTCGACTTGCACGGACCATCGCATCGTACCCCGGTGCAGCCAAGAATCGCAGGCAAGAAGGTCATGTTGATGCCGCTTTCCTTCATGAGCGTGCGCAGATGGTTGGTATCGGCCACGTAAATGAACGACCCCGACGACGACGGCTCGTCCTCCTCGTTGCTCGACGACGACGACGGCACGTGGTTCAGAACCGGCGCGTCTTTGGTCGTGCCATCGCCAAGCGTGATGAGGCGCGTCGCAAACTGATAAATGTGGGCGGCGAGAAGCTCCTTGATGCGCACTTCAACGCGCTCGACCTACAAGAGGATAGACAACACATGTCACAAGCGCGCGCATACCGAGCTCGAGGCCACGTCGCGTTCTTGGAGGAGACTCAGAAAGCGCCGCGCTTCCGGATCCAAGCTCAAGACAAAGGCTTCCTTCAGATGCAACGGCAGCCGGCTCGTCTCGGCGTTAAAGGTAAACACAATGTCGCCGTACATCTTGGTCGCGCCAAACTGCGTGGCGCGCGCGTTGACGTCGGTCGACATGATTTCCCGCGCAAAGTACACGACGTCGAGGTACGGCAGAGTCTCAAACTTGCTCTTGATGCCTTTCAGACTCAGATAGTGGACGAGGCCTTTCTTGCTCGCGTCCAGCGTCTCCTTCATCGTCAAGAGCTCGTCGTGCGTCAGCACCTTCATGTCGGTCTCGATACCTTGATACATTGAACGATTTAAAGCTACCTGGATCGGCGCCGACGCATCCAGTGGCACGAGGCAGCCCGCATACTGGTACGGGCGAATGTCCGAGCGAAACACGTCGGCGTACGGAGACGAGATGCGCATGAGGTAGACATCGTCCGAGACGGCGCTCCTACCACCACAAGGATGCCATCGACGGCAACGACATCAACAACGTACCGGTGAATACTCGAGAAGAGGGGCAGTTCGCGGTACGGAAGCGCTTGCAGCACCTGCGTCGGCCGCGTAAAGCGCAAATTGGCGAGCATGTTTTGAATGTGCACGTTGCCCAAGCGCATAGGGTTCGTGTCCCCGAGCGGCTGCGCGCAGACGAGCACGCGCATGTCGCGAATCTACTCGAAACAACAACATGCGAGTTGGATGATCCGACGCGATAAAACACGCGTATTCGAAGCACCTCCAAGCTGGCCGTGAGTGGAAACTTGATTTGGGCGACTTCGCGCAGCTTCTCGTCGCCGAGGCTTGCGGCCGTATTGGCGATCGTCCGAAAGACGTCGTAGAGCTCCTTGAAGGAGCTAAAGACGCGCATGTCCTGCTTGAGCGACTGGTAGCACTTCCAATGGTCCCGTGCGAAAAGCAGCACGAGCGGCGTTGACGTATAGATGGTCAGTTTGGGCTCCGTCGACTCGTCGTCGAACCACCTAAGATGCGCGTGAGCGTTTCTCAGGAAAATGGTCTTGTACGGGTGGGTGCCCGAAGTCCGCTGGTAGACAAAGGGCGATTGGTCGGCCGCATGATGGATCGCGTCGGCCAGCATGAGTGCATACTGATTGAATTGGAGCCAAAGCTGCACCGATAGCATGAGCTCGGTCGCACACAACAGAGAGGATGACGTACGCCGTACATGCGCTTCATGCGGCGCAGCTGCAGCGTAAAGTCGTCGCTGGCCTGGGATCTAGGGCCAACATGGAGCGTCGAGGACGTGCGAGGCGATGTACCGCAGACAGAACTGCCACTCTTTGTTCCAGTCCCGCGGCTTGATCTGGAGCACGAGCCTGCGCCGCTATACCGATCAGTCTGCATGAGCGGTCGAATAGTCGCAGGCTGCACGCACGGCGTCGACGTTGGTTTCTTCCAGCGCGTGCTTGAATGCAGCGGTCCACTCGCGCCGCCCAGCTGCGTTCTCGTCGGCGATTTCTTGCATCGTATTGCGAAACTCGTGGGCCTCGGCCTGTGTGTGAAAGCCGAGCGAGCTCACGTCGCCGTCCCAGTTGACGGTAAAGCTAAAGAACGCGCCGGACTTGACGATCTCGTGGCCAATCTCTGTCTACCCACGCCATGCTCATACGCGGATGCCATCGCAGCTACCTACGTACCTCGACGAGATCCATGCGCTTGCCGTTGGCGCCGCTACGCAAGGACGATGAGGACCATTCGGGGCCGGATCGCGCGGCCTGTACATCTGCGTCTTGTCCCAGATAAGCCAGCCGTCGCTGAGGAGCGAGAGCTGCCGCTGCCGCCACGGCCGCATGAGGCCATGGTTCTTCTTGTACGCGAGGATCGTCGCGATTATGGCCATGGCGCTTGGTCTTTGAGCTGGCACGAAATTACCTCGCGGCAAAACCTCTAGGATATCATATCGACACCCTCGAAAACCTCTATCAATGCATACACTAATCGCACGCCATCTAAATGAGTGGGGACACCGCCTTGTGAGCGCGACGCGGGCCACCCGGGCGCCGCACCACCTACTATAATCCAAGACTGCACGTTGCTCGTAGCAATGGCGCGACGGCGCGTAGGCGGCACCGAACGTTGAGCCACAACAATAAAGTTGCGTGCGTTTAGATGCACGACAGCAGCCAGGATCTTGGGTGAGTAATGGCCGGCGACGTGCACCCACGTCCGGCAGCGATGGGCGTCCTGGCTGCACCCTCGCACTTTGATGGTGGAAACTATCTGGCGACAGTTCAGATCCACTCTGAAGCTATCTCAACGGCTCGAGCATTTTGGATGAGGTGGGGTAGGGTTATTAAATTACGGGGGAGGAACTACAACGCTAGAGAGGACGACGACGGTGGACAGAAACGGCGGCGACTACAGGTAGAGGCCGGGCTCGGAGCTCCCGCTGGCGCGGAACGAGCCTGTCGAGCACGACGTGTCTCGAAAGTCGTCGGCGGAAAAGTGGTCGTCAAACGACCCGACGTCCATCGCGAACGACTGCGAGAAACTCATGAGCGAGTAGTGCGACTCGTAGCTCATGCGGGCGTCCAAAGGTGGTGCGATCTTGGATGCTGCTGCCATTGGCGGGTATGCGCTGCGTGGCGACACGAACGATGGCACGTCCTCAAGCGGCGACGACCGTGCGACGGGAAAGCCGAGGCTCGAACGGTCCGACGTGCGCGGCGAGTACGACCGCGACGAGCGCTGCGACCCATTCGAGTCCCGCGAGGTCTCGACGATGTAGCACGACGACCGGCGCGTGTCGTCGTCCTTCTCCGAGGACATGCGCGGAATGTCGTCGCCTTCAAAGACGAAAAATGAAAACTTGGGGTCCATCGGCGGCGACTGGCCTTCGTCGCTCGGCGGGAGCTGGCCCAGCGTATCGTTCTCTGGCGCTTTCGAGGACGAGAAGGACGACGAGTCAGCGTCCGTCTCGGACGACGAGCGCGGGGACTTGGACGGCCGGTCGTCCAGCTTGGACGCGGTCGACGACGACGACGGGAACGCGGCCTGGATCTGGCGAAAGAGCTCGAGGTTGTTTTCAGCGGCGGCGATCGAGCTCAGCGGATCCACAAACGACATGTAGCTCTGCGTGCGGGACCGGTTCGAAGACTCGGAGACCACGTGCTCCGAGAGCGACGAGAGCGGGCCGGCTTGGTCGTACGACGGCAGCGCGTCTTTCTTGCTACTCGTGTCGAGCTTGTCGGCTACATGATGAAAGTTGGGATTGTCTTCGTTCGAGAGGAGCGAGACAGCAGACGACCCGCGCTTGCGGCCACGCGACGAGAGCATCGCGATCGAGCTCAGCGCCTTGACGTCGGCCGTGTCGGGCAAGTCGCGGATGAGCTCGTTCACGTCGCGCGCGCTCTCAAAGTGGATGCTCGAGTGCTGCAGGCCGTAGTCGGAGCTCATGCTCAGCGTCGGCTTGTCCCGGAACGTCCGCGCGGTCGGCGAGAGCACAGCGCCCTTGGACGACATGCAATTGCCCATGCTGTGCCAAATTTCAACTGAGCCCAGACGCTGTATTTATATACAAACACAAGAAAGGCCAGACCATTATACTTGATTTGGGTATGCGAAGGAGGCGCCGGCGATTTAAATGCCCGTTGCTATCAGGCCATGTGAGTTACGGCGGCCAGTTGACCAAGCGACCAGGTGGCGCGTCGTCGCAGCTTCTCTTGCTCGACGTGTCGCCATCGACGAATCCTCCTGCTTCCTCTGCTCCCTCTTCTTCGGAGTGCATGCTCGGCTCTACGTTCTTAGGTGTAATACGATCGAGATGATTGACGACGGCCGACCACCCTTGGCGGAACTTCAGCGCTTCCACTGAGCGCATGTGCTCGGTGTGACGACGGACGACGACGGACGACGATGCTGGCGTGGTCATTGCTCGCGGTGCTTGGAGGAAGGGTCGACCTTGAACGAATGGAGTTGTGGTGCCAAAGGGATCAACCAACGCGCCCTTGATAGTGCATCGCGCAAGTGATGATCCACGAAACAAGGTGATGGCGTAGAAGATGCGCGGGATGCGGCGGGTGTGGGTTGAACGCAAAAAACGTGCATGGGCTGGGCTTTGACGTGCATTATATTGCGTTAAACACCTGGCCCGCAGGAGCATCGAGTTGCACACGTTGTCCTTGTGCACCGTTGTACGTGCAGCAAGTTGCAGCATTTTGAGGTTGTACGTGCGCCGTCACCTGCAATCGCGCACGTTTCACTGTGGATACACTAGCGGAGTATCCAGTGTCAATTTAGGCTTCTGGCCAGGGGACTTGATTGCAGCGACCGGCCATCGCCTGTGTGAAATTATGTGCAGAAAAGCAAAAGTATATATCGTGATCAAGAACAAGCTGTGTCCCGTCTGGAGCGCCGACGCCACGACCGCGTCTTGTCCCGATGGCGCCTGGAGGAGCTCCACAGATATATTCATGTTGCCACTCGAGGCGCCGACAGATATTGTGCCTGGACGGCGGCGGATCGAGCCCGCGTGCCTACCTCGAAATGACAGTCAAGCACTTGACTTGGTACTGCAGAAGAATAATGTCATTATTGTCCAACATATATGTAGCGTGTTGGTAGCCGCTACGTTTACGGTCCACACCAGAGAAAGAACGGCATTTTGCCGCAGTCTTGCGCCGACCAGCCCACGAGGGACAGAGACGTCGGCGCATAGTAGCAGCCCGTGCTGTCGCCGCAACCTGGCTTGCGCTTTGGTTTCTGCGTCGGCTCAGGCGTCGTCTCGGGGGCTGCCGCTTCCTCTTGCGTCGTCGTCGCCGTGTAGACTGGCGCGACGAAGTCGTTGTGCCCGAGGCTATCGAGCGCGTGGCGCACCGGCTGCGAGAATGCAAACCGGTCAAACCGGTCCCAGTTGATGCTCCACGTCATGACGCCCCGGAACGTCGGGTACGTGTTCTTGGGCTTGATCGTGTCGCAGCCGACGCCGTGCGCGAGACACGTCAAGGCTCGCGCCACCGTCGTCGGCGTCACAAAGCCTCGCCCGGCCGCCTGTGGGCCCGACGGGACGCCAAACGCGACTTGGTCGGGGCGGAGGCCGTTGAACTTCCAGCCTTGACCATAGTTGACGCGGAAGCCGTCCATGAGCATGAGCGAGCCGCCGACAAGGCAGTCGACCGTGCCTTCGTTGATCATGCGGCCATCCGTGTAGACGAACCCGCCGTTGTTGTAGTACTGGACGTGAATGATGCTGAGCTCGTTGCGGAGACCGTCAATGATCGGGAGGTACGCGCCCCAGATACTGCCGTACGCGCCGTAGCCGCCCTGGACGTACGGGTGCTCGGGCGCCATCGAGAGGTAGAACGAGTCGCCGACGCGACGGCGGAGCTCCTTGACGCCGACGATGAGGTTGTCGATGATGGGAAGACCTTGCGAGATACCAGACTCGAGGTCCAGATCGATGCCATCAAAGCCATACTTGCGCAAGAGCCCATGCACCGAGTTGACAAAGTTGTGGCGCTCCATGTCGTTGGCGAGCGAGACCGAGCCGTCTTGGCCGCCCAGCGATAGCACGACCTTCTTGCCTCGCGCTTGGAGCGCTGCAATGTCCTCGATGAACGCCGCTTCCGAGCCCGCGTCTTTATCGAGCTCGAACCCGACGTTGCCGTTGCCTTGGTTGGTGCCAAACGCGACGATGACCACGTCCCAGTCCTTGCTCACCATGCGCAGCGGGTAGGTTGGGCCGGACGGGTTCTGAAATCGTGCCAGTAGCCAACGAGGGCGTGGCCTTGCAGCGGCGCTGCGCCTGCAACAGCGAGCAGCAGCGACGCGAGAAGGGCTAGCTGCATTGCCGACGTCGTAAAAGGAAAAGTGAGCTTGCAACCGCCGGAAGATCGCAACACAAAGATCCCGCAGAAACCATCTGGTGGCGGGCCAAGCGTTTTGGGTGTTTTTAGACGCCAGCGATCTCACTCGCGAGGAACAAAGCCGCCACCCACGCTCTGACGCCTGTCTGGGCAACCACAGACCACGAACTGCAAGTACTACACCTCATGCCGCCTCCTTTCTCTCTTCTCGGTCCCACGCAAATAGGCTTCGAAAAGAAGCTTGAGGAAAGAGGTGCGTAAAAAAACAGAGTTGATTAGACACGACGACACGCCACTGAAAACGGTTGCTTGCGACTAGGCGTCGCCGTCGTCCGAGCTCGACGCCTCCGAGATCGGATCGTCGATGACCACGTCAGTACGATCGTCATCGAGAATCGGGTCGTCGATGACCACGTCGGTCACGTCGGCATCAAAGATCGGGTCATCAATGACAATGTCGTCATGCTCTGTCGACGCACCCACCGACGTCGGACCGCACCACGTAAAGATCGCGTTGGTGCCGCACTGCTCGGCTGTCCAGCCCACAAAGCACGCGTTCGTCGGAGCGTAGTAGCAGTTGGTGCACGAGCCACACGCGCTGCTCGGCGGGCTC